>NW_009209598.1:0-18015 GCF_000690835.1 Fulmarus glacialis
CCTGCCGGGTTAAACCACAACAAGTATGCTCTTTAAGGATGTAGACAACCTATTATAAAATGCAGGATACATTTGCAGCTTGGTGGTTGGAGACTTGAAGTATGTCTGTCATTCTCAACAGCACAGAACTCTGACAGAATAATAGTCAGGAAATGCAAGACATACATCTTACCAGAAAACAGCAACTTTCTAGTATTATAATAGTACTCTTCTACATAAGAACTGATTTAGGCTGTTGGGAATTTTTTGTTTTAAATGCCATAATGACAGTCAAAGCCAACAAAAATCCGTATTTGAATTCTGAGGTGTAAATGCCACCCAAGATCCTAAGGTCCTATATTACTACAGTGTTTTTTAATTAAGTAATACATTACACATAATGCTTATTAGAAAAAAAAAATACCATTTTCAGATAAGATTCCTTACAATGAACTTTTAAACCATTACGGTTTTGTTCCATTTTTCCATTTGAGATTACACAAACTAATTAATTAAATAGATCATGACATCACAACATTATAAAATATGCCAAAAATATTTAACATACAATTTCTTATAAACAATAGACAAATTATTCATTCCTCAAAACAAACCACTTGCATTAATTAGTGCTTTGTGTTAAAAAGAACTGTGAGATCAATTTTAACATGCTTTTAGGCAGTTAAAAACAAGTTTTTGAGCTTACTTTGGCATTTCAACTTTTACTTAAATGAAGTTCCTTGCTTCATACAAACATATGCGCGGACACACACGCACAAGCATCAACTATATTAAAAAAGAGGGAGATATTAAAATACCTGATCATCAGCAAATTTAAGAAGGGCTGCCATGGGGTCAGCACCAGGAGAAAGTATAAATATCAGTGGTGCACAAGAATGACTATCAGAAAATGCTTTTGACAAATCAAATGGAGGTGGCTCAATAAATGGACGGCCCAGGTTGTGAACGATAAATTCCTGCACCATTGGTATTATCTAAAAAAAAAAAGGAGAAATAAAGTGTCCTATTTTTGTGTTAGCATTAACACATATTACTCTAAACATTTTAATATAAATTTCAAGGACAGTATTCCTGCACATAAAATTAGATACAATTACAGTCCCAGAGGAATCAATGATTTAGCATGTGTAAATCTAGGCGAAAAAGATGTTCTAAGAGGGTTGAAATTGGAAGTCCTATGCAAATGATCCTTAATCTTATTTCTGTCACGACATCTGGACAGACTAATGTGCTGGTATAGGAAGCAGGATTTTTTTCTGCACTTACTCCATCTGTATTATGGAGACGATTTCAATTTTCAAGTCTCATAATGCAACACCTTTCAAAGGTGTTAAGATCTTGGCTTAGAAAACTGCCGTGTATACAGCAGTCTTGTACAGACTGGTGTTTAAACTTCCTACTGAAGTTAACTATGCTCTGTACCAGAATTAGAGACAATTTTTAAATGACAGCTTAATGCTTTGACCCTGTAAACCCCTACAGATATAATTCTTTTAAATATCACCATTCATCCTACCCCTGGACACACTCTAGAGTATTTTACAATAACCACCTCCCCTTTAAAGAAATGCAACAGTATTTGCAAACATGCTACTAAGATTTAATCTCTGAACACAAAATTAAAGAAACGCTAAAGGTTTCAAATAGCAATGTTAATTTAACCACTTTGGTCACAATCAGTGTAATATTTTTAAAAATGGTATACGTAAAATTGCTGTATTCATAACTAGAGTTTTTAACTTGCATTTTTGACATTTCAATTATAAAATTTGTAATTTTCATACTGCATTAGCATAAGTGCTTTCAGTTAATAAATATATAGTGTGACCAAGCACACAGAATGTGACACAGGGGAAGAAAAGTTTCAGCAGCTTCATTTCTCTTGATTGTCCTGCTCATAAACTCACCTGTGTTTTTACTTACTTTAAAACCTACCCTGCTTTACAGGTGCAATGTGTCACCAATTAGTATAATGCCTTAAATTTGAGAGCAGGACAGAGGCTCTGGGCTATACTAATTGCAAGCTTTATAGATGGAGATGCTCTTGAAAGAGCTTGGTTCGGCTTCCAAGCTGTTGAGTGATTTTAAGGATATGTATGAATATGAGAACCGTTTAAAAACCTTCACAAACTGGCCTTTTATAGAGAACTGCAAGTGCACTCCAGAGAATGTAAGTCTGAAAATGGATATTTTGACTATGCCTTATTTTTTATATACTGTGCCTGAATGTGAACTCATTGTTAAGTATAGTCTTGTTCAAGAAGAGTTGTGAGATTCCACTAATCTTGAAGAAGATGAAAAGTTGAATACTCCAACTTTCCTCTGTTCCCTGCTCAGAAATACTGTAGTAGGATGACTGGCTTCTGCATGTTCAGTTCACTGCCTAGCTACAGAATTAAATCTAATTACTCTTCTTGTTTTCTGTTTTTTTTTGTTGTCATTTAAAGATTAATTTCTTGTATTATGTTTACTCTTCTTGTTTTCTTTTTTTTTTTGTCGTCATTTAAAGATTAATTTCTTGTATTATGTCTTTCTGATTGCAAATTTTCATTCATAAAAAAGAAGCCTACATTAGAAGAAATAAGTACACATCCAGCAGGAAGGATGAAGTAGCAGAATGATCACTACTTAAAATTCAGAAATTGAAATTATTTAAATTTTAGAAAACTTAATGAATATGTTCCTGCAGGCTTTGACTTGAGCATTAAAAAAAAAAAATCCACCTGACTTCTACTTGGCACACACATGAAAATTCCAGGCTGGATCTCAGATGAGTCATGCTGCAAGAGTTATCTGAGAAGGTGTGAAGTTTGATAACTGAAACAAACTTACTTAACTTTTAGTGTTCTGACCAGATGTGATTCTAAAGTGACAGGAAAACATAGAAGTTAAAGATGTAGCATTTTACTCACATAATTTATATTTAAAGGTTCTCTATGTCCATGGTGTTATGCTACGTTTTTTGTCTGAAAATATTCTCCGAAGTCCTGGCTATGGAAGATCTCATGCACTGTTACTGAAATGCCTGTGTAGCATGGCATCTACTAGATGTTACCTGGTAGAACAAAGCTACTCCGTTAGCCTGCAGGTAACACAGCTATGCAGAAATCCATTCACTACTTGTAGCTTATTCCTTGTTCCTTTACTAGTTGCTTATTTATCTGCTTGCAGTCCTCACACTTAAAATTTATTTTTCAGCCTGATCTGTGCTGATAGACATTGTGGGGAAAGGCATTATTTGCAAGCTCTCAGAAACTGTTTGCTGATGTGAACACGAGCAGTGTGTTGGATGAGGCTCTAAACTTCTAAACTGTCACTTGCAGATGGCAAAGGCGGGCTTTGTCCACTGTCCAAATGCAAATGAACCAGATGTGGCAAAATGTTTCTTTTGCTTGATAGAACTGGAGGGCTGGGAACCAAATGATGACCCATGGTAAGCAGAGATGTAACAATGTTCTTGAAGTATTCCTCCAAACTTCTTTGACAATATCCCCTTACTCATTATAAAATTATCAATTTCTCTGTAACAGTTTACAAAACTGAAGCCTACTGAAAGTTTATCTTACCTAGTAGCCTTGAAATAGTTTAACTAGCTTTTATCTGAGATCCACTAAAATCTATTTCATATGTTTTCCATATGATACTTTTTCTACTGATAGACAGTGGAAGTACTGCAGAGACCTGTCTTGTTCAGATTTCTTGATCTCTTGAAATGTAACTTTCATGGTTTTAATATCTGTTCTTATTCTGGGTTTACATTGCAGGGAGGAACACACCAAACGTCACAGCTGTGGCTTTTTATCCCTTAGTAAGCACTTTGATGACTTGACAATGGAGGAGTACTACATGCTGGAGATGACACGGCTGAGAACATTCCTTGTAAGTGTTAACCAAATAATCTTAATATAAGTTTCAAAGCTAAAATGTAAACAAGAACTTCCATCTCTAAGATTTCCAAGCATCAGCAAGGAGTGATTGTGTAAGGCTAGAATATGACTTATTCTGAAGTAATGATTCACCTGCATTACTAAGAAATCTGCACCTAAACACTTTTCAGTGTAGTCTATTTCTAGCTTTTGAAGGAAAACCTGTTTCCTTTAAAAATGTTTTTCCAGCAACTCAGTACAGCAAAAAAAATATCTTGGGTGCAATAATCAATCAATCCAGGAAGTTGTACAATGAACAGCTCTATCTTTCTCAGGAGGGATGAACAATACATGTGAAAAGACAAAATTTGACCAGATCATTGCTTCCCATGTCCAGTTTTACATGTAAATCAGTCTATTAAGCTTTCAAACTTCACAGCCCATTTCAAATGTTTTACAGTTACCCAGTTTTACTCCTCCCCACTTCTGGGATTTCATGCATGCCATAGTGTTGACACATACAAAAGCACAAAAAACTCAGCTGCTTCAATTAGTTGATCAAGATCAGCTGATCCTCGATATATGACCCCTAATCCTAAGGATAGTAAGAATCAAGTGAACCAAGTTCCCTGATGAGGCACAGTAAAGGTTCTGCATTTTACTTCCTGGTGGGTTTATATGAATAAGCTCTTTGCCTTGCTGATAATGTTCCATATTGTGAAAATATACCTGGTGACTGTCAAGGTTAAGTATTTAAGTTCCCTATACAACAGACTCAAACATATAAAAATAGGATCACATGCCGCAGTGGGAGCAGTCTGGTATCTTAAAAGGTGGACTAAGAGTGAGAAGATGACGTTGTTACCTAACCTGAACAGTGAATGATTTAGAGCAGTGTTCCAAGGCACAAAAGGGGTCTGGGCCATAATACTACTTCATTTCTAAGTATAGCATATAGAAAACTTGAAGCTGCTGCTTTTGCAACACTTTGCCCCCAAGAATACTGTCACCAATAGCTTGGAGGGCTATGCACTAGGGCTGATCCAGAGCAAGCTGCCATCTTGAAGCACCAATATCCTAGTGCATCCTGAGAAGCGAGATCATGCCTCTTCACACAGCAGAAAATGAAACTGAAGTCTCTCTCCCTGATGTGATTTAAAATAGAGCTGAACAGTAGGTTCATAATTTACTTTAAAAGAAAAAGTGTACTAGACATATCCAAAAGTGGTCACTGAACTGCCCTACTGGCAAGGCTGGTAGAGGAGTTTCTGTATCAAATGGGGGTATGCATATGAAATATCTGCCAAACTGCTCTGCACCAGACAGCAGTACTGCTGACCATAGCCAAAAGTAGACTTCTAAGCTAGAATTAGTGGCAGATCAGTGGGTTTTTGAGGATCTAAGTTCTGAATGTAGTTGAACTGGACAGTTAAATTGCTCAATTGAAAGTCTCAATCTTTTGCTTTGCTTTAAGTGCAAAACTGGCAGAAGCATAATAAACTCTTTTGAAGAAGAAGTTACCGCAACTAGGCAGCGTCTTGTGGATAACTTTGTCTCCAAGCATCAGTATACACCACCGCCGCCAGTGCCTCTCCATGCTGATCCAGCTGCCCAACATTCTGAAAGCTCATACTGCCAGTCAAAAAAAATCCAGGAGAAATGAAGTGTAAAGTCTGACTCTAAAAGTTTCTCTTCTTTATATGGTACAAACATTCATATTTTCATCTGAGTACTAATATAAAGCTAGACAGTGTAAGGAAGTGTAGAGAATTCTTTTCATAGGTGCTCTGGAACAGAGGTTATAACTGCTTATACTAACTCCTATCTTTCACAATGTGCTTTGTTATCATGGCTAGGTATGGACTAATAGTAGTCCCACTAACCTGTGAATATATGAAAAATGTCTTAGCAAATACTTATATTCTGGTTTTTAGTAGGTTGACTTTTTTGGAATAAAGATTCAGAACTGTGAGCACCTATTGTGATCTGTGCCACATTCAAGCCTTACAGCTAGACAGACTCAAATCAGAACAGTTCTGCTCAAAACACTTTCCACAGAACAAAATGGATCTGTGTGTCTGCAGTAATTGCTACCTTTAAGCACTTACATTATCTACAATCCTGCTTACCATTAAATTATCTTCCTAGATCAGACAAAGTTTACCATAGATAGTGACATCCATCAAAAAAGTTACATAAGAAAAAATAGCAGGTGTACTGAAAAAGGAAAGCCACAAGGTTTGTAAGACAGTCTTCAAGGAAGAAGAGGTCTGGGGATTTTGGTGTGTACACTGAAACTTAAAAGCTAAAGGCCTACCCTTCTGTTTTTAAAAAGAACCTTCATCACAATTTCAAACTTGCTGGTGTTTTTGAAATCTCATTAATTCCTATTTTCCTTTATGATAGACTGTTGTAGAATGGTTGTAGACAACACACAGTTGAAATGCAGACTTGCAAATACTTTTCGTTTCTAAGATGGACAGACCTTTTTGAATAAGGTGAAAGTTTCATACATACTTTGTCAGGTCTCAGGCAGCGAATGATAAGTATCCTTTGGAACTCCCCCAACTTGTCTTGCCACTCTGCAGGAAAATCCTCGTGCTGGGGATCCTAAAAACATATGTATTTCAACATTCTTTAAAGCATTTGTGAATTACCTATAGTGAGAGTAAATTATCTTTTAACTTGACACATCCATCCATGATGTATTTTTTTCTTAATCTATAGAAATAGGGTTGACATGCTTAAAGCTTTTTAAACAAAAAAAACTTTAAGTATATATTTATCTAAGAAGCTTCTCTTATAGCAGAGAAGTTATAGTAATTTTTAAGTGTTTAAAAGATAGTAACACAAAGTTCTTCTTTAGAAAGTGGAGAAGGAATGAGGTGGAGGAAACCTGAAAATGCACTTTACCTCCCTCTTTCTATTAGAATTGAATTATGGTGTCAGTCTTCAATATTACAATGATATTACAAGGATAACCGTATAATCAATGACAATCACATTACAGTATTACATGATAACTATGAGTTAGGTTGCATCTGAATGCAGAAAAGGAGTGCAGGAAAACAAGAATCGGAAAATTAAGTCAAACAACACACCAGAGCACTTAGTTTGTAAATGGCCTATGAATAATCCAGCTGTTATGTTATTGCAGTTATCAGACTGGGAACAGCAGTCATTGTGTGGCATGTTAACTTCTTATTAGACTGAAGTACAGTGCCAGCTAGGTATGCCTTTCTGGAAACTGGTATTACAGCTCTGCTGGTGAGCCTCTTGGGCCTGCCCTTAGAGGGTTGGGCTCAGAGGTATGCAGACAGACCTGCACAAACTGCATTCTGAGCAACTTTGATTTAGCAAATCAAATTACTATAAAGCTCATGTTCTGCTAAGGATCTGGAGCCTGGCTTCCTCCTGACCCAACTTCTAGGCACTTAGTTTTAGATTGGAATCCAGAATACTGCATTACTTTTATATTAATATGTGGGAAAAACAGGTACCTCAGAATGACATCTATAACAGCTTTTGAAGAGTTTAGCTAAAAATTTGCAAGCTTTGTAGAAAACTGAGTGAATTAGGAAACACAGAGGAGTGAAGGTTGCACTGAAGACTCCAGTGAATTGTGCCACTGTGCCAAAAACTCTTCACTTCTCCATGAGAAGAGATGCGTCAGTAGCTTTGAGATTAAGTCAGCCAGCTAGAGGAGAACTGAGTTTCAGTCCCTACTCCAAGATATGCAATACAACTTTACATAAAATAGATGGAATCCTTGAACTGGGGAGTTGAAGTCAGGTCTCCCCTACTTTTGGAAGCAACCTGATCTACAGCAGGAGGAGGAGAAAAGTGCATCTCAAACTCCTTTGAAAAACATTCATATTCAGTGTATGGTTGCTGGTGACAAAGTGGCTCAGGCCACACTGATTTTGTGCCCTCTGTCTTTAACACACATGCATACATGCATGAAACTGCCCTTTATTTACATTTGTGTATCACTAACAAGACAGGAGAAAAAACTGGTTGCATATTACTGGGGATAAACTATACTGGTGATAAAAAAAAAAATACAGCTATCATAAAGGAATCTTCCCCAAGACTCATTAACTAGCATTTTTGAAAATTCTGGAGCATTCCCATGAAAGTACAAGTATTAAAGCTAGATAGGTAATGAAAATGTTTTCACATAACAAGTAAAAGGCATAGCAACTCTTCTATATCAGGACAGTGATAGATAATGCCATTCCTTTTGATCTAGCGCTCAAGATTCAGTAAGTGAATGTTCCTGGCTTCAGTGTTACTGTTTATTAGATTCTTTATCAGTTAACTGATGACCTGATTCTATAGATCTCATTTTATTGAATGCCACTTAAATGAAGGAATTTCTATTTATTTCAGTTTGGCTGTGTGAATGCACCACACAGCATGAAAGTCAGCACCTTTCATTTATATTAGGCATTGCTTTAAAAAGTTATAATCCCAAAGTGCATAACAAAGTAGTCCTCTCCCTCAATCTCTTTTTCAAATGCCATCATTTCTCTGTTCATTTTCAAAGTGACTATTTCCCAAAGAAAAACTAAAGCCTTCAACTTGCTGTATCTTTTTGTAAATGCCCAAGGAAAGCTTTATCTCTGCTATTCGCCTGTTTCCTGCAATCTGGACAACTGAAGAAGCTGCAGCTGCTTAGTTTCTTTAATGTCTCTCTTCATACACTTATGAGCATTTCCAACCAAAAATCCATTCTTTTCCTTTCTGCATACTTTAAGCCCATTTTTTAAATAGAAAGGATTTCTAAATCCTTGACATTTACGACGAGTAAAACACACAATTAATCTTTTTGAAATGGGTGTAAGAAGTCCTCGGTCATTTGACTGAATATTAGTGATAAATTTTAATCATTTAAGTTAATAGTGAGAAAAGTGGTTCAATGGACTAGCACAAATGGACAGTATTATCTGAACATGGAAGTGGTTATGCTCAGATATGGTGCAAGTAGTAAAGAAGGATAACTTTTTAAATCATTTGTTCAGGAGGTATGTGTACGATGGGCACTTTGCATATCAAGAAGCAGAAGGGGGGAGTATGAAAAAATGAAGGAATTAATAGTAAGATTAAAGATGAAGCAAGTGCCCAAATGTGGAGTAAAATTAATCTAAAGAGCTTAGATTTTAAGTTAGATAAAGACAAAGGAAGTCATTAATGCATATATCAGGTCACTGTGAGAATAGGGAATCACAGGTCTCCCAAATCCCATTCTAGTTTCTCTACCTGGCAATAATTGGTTTTTTACACTTATGCAGGAAAGCAGCATGCTACATAATAGCATGAAAAGGCATCCTCAAAGCATGGTAAACAAATGTTTAGACTGACAAGGGACAGTGGTTGCCTTAAGTTCAGCAAATTTCACTATCACCTTACCACTCCAGGTTTTGTTGCCTTTTTTCCATCCAAATTCAATTCAAATCATGACTTGCTATTCAGAAGCCACCTGACAAATTGGCAATAATCTACTACTACACACCATTTGCTTCAATATTTACATTCGTATATATAAGAACATACCATGTAAAATGACAGCACTTTCTTTACCGTGAATAAATATTTTCAATGTGTTAATTAGCTTATGAATGCAAGCAATCAGGAATGTTAACATACCAAGCTGTCATATACCAATTTCCATCCATCCTTCAGTCGCGTAAAATCCTGACGAATGTTTGTGAAGCATGGCAAATCTTCTAGTCGACAAATTTCATCCCATGATTTTGGAGGAAGCCAGGTACATGGATTAGAAAAGGGATTGTCCAAACCTATGCCTCCAGTCAACAGAAATCTCCACTCATTCTCATTAATCTACAATGAAAAACACTGCTCTCAGGATTAAATAAATAAAATCTAATGGTTTTAGTACATTATGTAGGAAATCTATAATACATTTATCTGAATTCTTGTGTTAGTTGAAAAAGCTTCTATACAAATACTAAAAGCTTATTTCCAAAGTATTCAGTGTCTGGTTTTCAGTGAAACATGAATTTAAGGAATCAAAAAACCTAAGATATGAGCCAATTTAAAGATTCATCTGCATTCCTAACTTGGGGAATGAACAATGTTAACTGATTAGATTTTTAGACCCATTCTTCAAATTCCAAAATGTTGAAGGAAAAAAATACTGGACATATTTCAGGGAACCATGCATTTTGCAACCTTTTCCTATAATGCAAGTCTAAACATGAGAAAGAAATATCAGCCTATTACATGGCTCATTCCTTTCTCAATCCTCCTTTATCTCAAAATTTCTTTGATGGCTTGAATTTGTAAATTGAAGTCCCTGTGAATGGGAGAATGGTGTCCCACAATTATTACTGTCAGCTCTTGAAGTAATTCACCTTTCTCTATTCCCCAATATAAAAATTGAAAGTTTCTAAAATTTTAAATGTTTCCATATTACACTGAAAGAAACAACTCCAAGCAACCATAAGTACTGTTTTGCAGATGATACGGTTAAAATGCATGTATTTCATCATGAATTTTAAAAATCCTGTGAAGAAATATTTTGTAAAGAATTACTAGAAATTCATAGAATTCAGTTGGTACAAGTGTTTGATTTTGAGGAATTCTATGCAAAAAATAATCACATTTAGCACCTTAAGTGAAAAAGATGAATAGTTTCTTAAATCAATGGTTACAGTTTATTTTGATATGCTCTTAGAACTCAGAATACACTACAGCAAAATTTTGCAAAGCGTTCACTGAAAGAACAATATAGGCTGGGCTTTGGTTTCAGAAACGCTTAGAAAAACTGTTACCATCTCAGTTTTGCCATACCTGTTTGTTATAGATTTATTTTATTCTAGAGAATCTTTTTCAATGCTTGTAATTACTTATTAAAATGAAAATAAAACACCACAAAATTGAGGCTTAAGTAATATAATTATATATAAACTTATTTTTCTATTCTTATCCTGTATGTTCCTATTACTGATAGTTTGTATATGCAGTTTAATATATATCATATCAAACTGCAAATTATTTTTAATTACTGACCAATCTTTCATATTTCAGGAGATTCACGGTTAGACAAAAAGAGAAGAGCAGCTTGTCCTTTTCAAAGAGGGAGCGACAGACATTGACATAAAGTGAGTAAGTAAAATGATCCTTGAGAATCTTCAGCCTACAGGTGTTGGACAAAAGAACAACCTTCCATTAATATCCCTCTAAAGAGTGTGCACTCTGGAAACCTATTACAAACCATTTAGATCTCCTTCGTTCTAATAAACTCTCTGGTCAATGACCACAAAGCGATCATTAAATGCATGAACCATTTTGTGAGCAAAATAACATAAAAAACATTTAAGTGCAATTACATCTTAGTAACACAGAGGAAGTGAGAGGTCCTTTTTGGGAGGGACAGAAAAGAGCAGCAATTTTAAAATTCATTATGAATATAAATACCAGGGCCAAAATCAAAACAGTCCATCTTTAAAAGTTATCTGAAATATGTTTCCCATTCTACACAGTATTTTCCTTAATACAAAAATATTTCAAAATGCAGTGCCTGAGACAATACACTTTGAAGAAATAACAGTAACATTTCTGGAGTAACTATGAATACATCACCAGTTAAAAATGGTGAATTATCACTCTTACCTTGTTTGTAAAACTTCTGATTGCTCCGAATTATCTATAGACATGATGAAAAGGTTAATAAACCACATGAGTGAATACTGGTACATTGGCTCAATGTTGGCTAGATCAGCAATAGAAAAAAACAAGATTGACGAATGGATAGCAATAGGACGATAGCCCATACGAGTAGCATCAATCTTCTTTTCTGTCTCTTCAGCTACAGCTTGCTTTTCATAAATCTCATTAGCCAGAACTTTGGAAGAAGACAGTATCTTGATAGCAGTTTCATCCTCCAAAATATTTCCTTCTGAGGCTGAAAGAACTTCTAAAATCTTGTCTTCTATTTCTTTTAGCTGCCTAAAATAATATACAAGATTTTTCACAAATGAAAATTACAGCTGTTTTCTGTTAGTTTCTATAAAATAAGACAATGTGTAGATTCTATTCATGGTATGCAACTTACATAACGAAACCTTTTTTTCTTATTAAACATTCCCTTAAATTTCTGAAAAATGTATCCACTTTCAGGCTAAAAATGGATGGCAAAGGGAGGAAGTGACAAACCACTTTGAATACTGCACATTTCATGCTTGGACCCATGGGGAAAGATGCCCTTTGCCATGTACAAATCTAGCACACAATGAAAACATTTCTAAAACATAACCATTAGTATCTAATCAAAATTTGCGAGGACAGCAAATCATATGCCAACATCATGGAAGGGATGCATAAAAACAGAGAACAGGATCAAGAGTTACATTTTGCAATTACACAACCTGTAATTCAGCTTTTTAACATTTTCTAACAATCCCAGAAATAGGAAACCACATCAGAAGAAGAAAGGCACAACCAGTAGGAATATGAGTAAGAGCATGCATCCAAATCAGCCTAAAAACCAAACAGAAGCCTAAGTTTGGGATCTCAAAAATAGCAGTCTTAAATTTCCTGTTAAATCAAACAAACAAACAAAAAAGGTCTCTGAAATGTATTTTCCATGATTGTATTTCCTTAAACTGCAATCTGCTTCTATCCCTAGCATGGAAAGTTATTTGATACCTTTTATTCTCAGCCCCTTGAAGGATGAGGGCTTGTTTTTCTTCTTCAAGATCTGGCCTTTCTCTTGCAACTACAATTCCAAGAAGCTGATCCTGCATTCCTTCTGAAGTTATCATGAAGTTCAATAATGTTACCTGTTAGAAGCAATATTTTTTGAAAGATAGCACAGTTATGGCCAGATGCAATTAAAATGCTTCTTCATTCACAAGATGAGGTTTGTATAATATCATGTAATATGCTCAACCAAACTTTGAGAGTAAGTGAATTGCAGCTGAGGATTTAAGATTATGTGTTGGAAAGCTAACCCAGAAAGTTAACCACAAAAGGGATGTGACAAGAATGTATAGAATTTAATTCTGTTCCTCAAAATTACACTGAAACTTTGAATATGTGCTTCAAATCATTGGTCCATATAACATGAACAAACACTTTTACATGCAAGAGGGATCTAACCATTTGATACCTGTATGCATCAAGCAGCTTTCACAGAGAAAGGAGCAAAACATTTCTATGAATGGATGATTCAACTTAATGTACAGATTTTGTAAATAAATTTGGTATTGTTTGTTTTCCAGAACGGTTCCATCTGAACATCCCAGTGCAAATGGGATGCTGGCACAGTATTTTGCAAAAGTATAGATAAAGACCAAGTAGATCACATTTTATGATGTTTAGAAACTTTTCACCCATAAAATTTTTGCTGTTTTCATAAAGTTAAGTGGTAACGTACATGCTGGAGTTGTACTTCAAACTACTATTGCCTCTCCCACATATATTTTCTCTCTTTAATGGCCTTGTTCACATGCAATTTGTGGTGTTATTATTACAGGGGTATTTGTATCCTAGAATTAGGATAGCATAACGTTCTCTTTTTCATTAGACAATAAGTGACTGGAAAAAAAAATATTGTTTAAAAGAATTCCCATCCCATGACATATTTATAATGGATCCAGAAAAAACCACGTGCTCTTGCTGAAGAAGTGGCAAAAATGTACAATATTTTACATGAGAAAGGGAAGGAATACATTACCAGCAGAAGACTAGAAAATAGTTTGATTCATGTAGTTCAAAACCAAGAAAATAATCTACTTATCAATCCTGAAGACTGATTAAAGTATTGGTTTTAATTAATTCACTAGGTAATAGTGACTACAGATTCTCTTTGGGCTTCTTTGGTGGGTACAGATACCATTGACTTGTGTTTCAAAAGAACATTCACCTTGAACATAGTGATCAGTTAGAATATGGACTACCTGTGAAGTTAATTTGTCTTGATCTGCTTCTGCCACTAATAGTATCTGAAAGTTGTCCAAACATTTGAGGCCTTTTTTCATTAGTTTTGCTTGTAAAGTTAGGAGGAGTAGTATTTTAACTTTCTTAAAATACATCACTAATAGTTTTTTTGGTATAGTAAGCCTCAACTGAAAAAAATGTAGGAGCATGGATAGCATATTGCACTGTTCTTTCACACAGGAACTTTGAGAGGAGGTTCAGTTGTATATGACACTAAGAATCAATAAGATCTTCACAAGCATCATGGCCTATTTCTTCCTCACCTTATTCAACAATTCTAGTAATGGGAAATATAAGAGGGACCTAATGTTTCAAAACTTCAAGAGTCTTCTATAGGCTCCATTTCCCTTCTTCAAAGTAAAAGGCTAGCTACAAACAGCATTATGAATTAGCTTTCAATCAGAGCTGCCATGCTCTGAAAAGTTGGCTGGTTCAGACATCGGAACCTCTGAGGTCTAAGCACAAACTGCTGCCTACATTCTACATTTCTCCTTGGTCCCTGGGGACAGAATATTTTTTTATGGACATGAATAAGTCACCTTTCCCTCAGCAGTGCTGAAAATTATCTGATTTTTTTAGTGGGTTTTACTACATGTAATTAATAATGTTAGAAACAGAAAAAAGCTACTCCAAATGGCTAATAACTGCAAATACGTATCTATGTAGTGTAAATACATGTAAATCCATGACCTATGTCTCTTTGCAGGCTTCGCTATATAAGTCACATCAGAATTCAGTACAGTCTTTTTCTGTGAAATATGATAACCATACCAATAACCATTTTCCCTGGACTCATTTCATTAGTTAGCTCCTGAATAATCCTCAGGACAAATTCACCAATGGATATTGCAATTAGCTTCAGACCAAGATATTTAGATACTACTTTTCTGCCTCCTGCTCCCTGTACATGAGCCACCTTAGCTCAGCAGTGTGTGTGTAGCTGGGAGTATACCCAACCATGTCATGAAGCAACTGTTCCTCCTTAGAAAAATTAACAAGTTATGTCTGACTGCATGGAATCTTCTAGAGAAGATTCATCTTTAGAAACTTTATATTCGGGAGGGTGGGGGAGAAGACTGCATTGACTGTTGATTGGCAACTAGGAGATTTTAATTGTTAAATAAAAAACTTTTCCTAGGAAATAACCTTCATACATCTGTTAAATGTATATAGTACTCTAAGAGTAAATCTTTTGGTTGTTCTCTTCCTTTCATATTTCATCTTTTTTTCTGAACATGCAGCTCATTACCTTCTTTGATAAAAGATCAATGTCTAGGTGATTTGATGTGCATTGAAGTGAACAGAAGTTATTCCCTTTCATTAATTTTTGTCCATTTTTCCTGCATCAGAACTCCTTCATTGTTGAAACAATTTACTGTTCCATTTTACTGAATATCATAATAGTTTAAAAACTTTTGATTTCAAGGTTTTGTGTTTCAGTATAGTCTATGTTTAACCAAAGTGTAAATTTGCAATGCTTTTCTATAAGCAGTTCTTCAAAAATAGTGATAAATAAAAGGGGGAATACATCTCCCAAGCAACCCCAAAAAGACTAAACAACCAATTTTATTCTTTAAAGCAGGAAACCACCTTTTTTTGTCCTAACATAGAAAAATCAGAATAGCTATAGTTATCAAATATATAAATCTGTAAATATATTTTCTATCTGTTATAAACAAGGCACAATGCCAGGAATTGCTCAGACTCCTGTCCCTAACTATACTACAGATAAAAATCGTGATTATGAAAGCCTAATGTAGAGTTTGCATGTGAGGTGACTATTATATTAAATCCTTGTAAATATTTTTATAATAAAAGGTGACTAAATAGCATCAGGAGATACAGACTGGGAAAGGTGATAAAATGAAATAAATAAATAAATTCCTGACAGTATGAAAGAATGACAGTATTGCAAGGTGAAGCATTAGATATGAGAAATGTCAATGCTTCTAAGATGATACCAGTCTTCCAGCAGTGTAAAAAGAAAACCAATGTTGGCAGGGGAGGAAGAATAAACAAATGCCAGAAATTCTTCCCTGGTTTTAGCCAAGGAGTCATTTTAAAATTAAAACAGCGTTGCACATTCACTTTCAAAATTCTCACCTTAACAGATGTTTCAGGAAGATAATGTGGATTTCTCAGCTTAGTTGTAATATAGAAGCGGAATTCAGGAGCATACTCGATAATGGAGTCTCCAAGGCAGATGCATATGCTCCCTGACTGCTTAAATGTCTGTTTGAGCAGAAGTGGCTCTAGGATAGGATCAAGTTCTTCTCCAATATTCTCCAGTAGCACTTCAAAATAACATAAGGATTAGTAGGCATTTCCTGGCAATTTCATTAGTAGGCAATTTCTTGGTATTTATATTACTGATTGACTGTTCTTTACAATACAGATGTATAATGTGTATTTAGAGTGTGCAAACAATAAAAATATTAATTGAGCAATATCTAGAGATAAGGTTAATGTTTCTTAGAATATTCAGCTGATTGAAAAAATGAATCAAAGAAATGTACCTTTAATTTCTTTTGCTAATATTCTATCAATTTGCAAAAAAGTAACTAAAATGCTATCACTATTACTGCTGCTTAGAGCAGCAGTTTAAGGCTACCATTTTTAAAAAGGGAAAACACAACAAATTAAATGCCACATGCCACAGAAATAATTTTGGGTAACTAAGTCTGCTTCAGTTTTCACTGTTAAGCATATCAGTGTCAAAATCAAGACAGAAATAACGGAGAATAAACAATCCGTTTCTTTACTTGTAGGCCAGTTAGCCATTGAAAAATAGCTGGAGTTGAACTATGTGTTTTATAATTTATTTCTACTTGTGGGTGGTAAGACTACTTACAATAAAGATACTACAGAGAATACAAGAATCATTAATGATCACAGCCTAGCAATCTGATATTTATACTCTTGAAAAGCCAAATAAAAAAAAACATTACTTTTTAGAAATAAAATTATTGTAACATGAAAACAAAGAAATGGGATATCTCATAAAGCAATTAAAAGATACAAATTAAACTGAGTATTATAATTATATTGTGCTAAGAAGTATCTTATAACCCGGGGTGAGGACTTAATTACTATAGTAATTTGATTCAAAACGAGAAAAAAAATTCTCTGTTTTTCTTAACTATGAGAACATTTGATACTCACTGGAGTTTCATTTTTTAGCTAATTGTGCCCCCTCCAGGTTCTTCTGTAATTTACACTTTGTTTAGTCAACCTACCAGGACTGCCAAACTGAATGCAATTTTCCAGTGTTGTAACAAATTGAGGGTCGCTGAGTTTGATTATATGCAAATTATTGGCTTTTTCCATGTTCTTTATCCATTTATTTGCTTGACCCTGAGGATCTATCATCAGAGGCCATCTTCTTGCATTACTGAAGGGAAAAATACCAACTTTCAAAATTGAAATATAAACTCTTCAAACGTTTATCTCAAAGTACTTCTTAAGGCAATTTATTCCCTTTTGTCATTAAAACAAAAGTGCGTCAGTATGAAATCACAGTAGGCACATATGCAGGTATAATCCTTGATGAATTTAACAGGAGATAGATGAATCTTAAAGTTCTTTATTTACAAAAAATAATTTTCCAATTTTGAAGAAAGGACTTAGAATAAGACTTCTTACTTCCTAGAAAGTTTAATTGCATTTAATTTTATAACACTTTCAAAATAAAAAGATCACTCTAAGTTTTGAAATTTTGAACAGTTTTAATACAGTTATATGCATAAGTGAGTATTTTCAAGTGAAAACAGATGGAATTTTCCACTAAAGAGACATTTTAGAGTTAGCGCAAAGGGAAATATATAAGCAGAATCAAAGGTATCTACCTTTTAATCCCTAATCCTTAAGCAGCAATGGACACGAAGAACTTCTGGATTTTATTTTTGGCAGACTTTGTAACTACTTCACAGATTTTTTTACAGTATTCTCTACCACATGTAGTTACATTACCAAGATATCAAAGACTAGTGACACATTTCAATGGTCAATTACAATTACAGCAATAATCGCCTAAATTAGAAACCATCTAAGCAGGCAGAAGTGAGAATTCCAAAATAAATGTAGTCCTAAAAATTCGGATCAAGGGGCCCAGTCAGATCCCAATAGTTTAGGAGATATAATACAGTTTACTACTGGAAGAATCATAGAATAGAATCATAGAATC
>NW_009209599.1:0-2487 GCF_000690835.1 Fulmarus glacialis
TGATTCTATGATTCTATGATTCAGCGTATTGGCACAGCAGGGAGCTAAGGGTGCAGCCCATGGGGATGCTTCGCCACTCCCTGTGGTGTTTGTGCTTGCCACGTGCTTTGCTGTTCTCTTGCAGGCTGGAAAACACAATCTTATATGGGATGGTTCTCCGGCTAGCAACGGTATGTGAACATCTGGAACTTAGTCCTCGCTACTCCATCAGCAGCTCCCTGCATGTTGTTTTTTTGGATGCCCTTCTTCCCCCATCCCCAACCTCCAATCGTCTTCACTGCTGATAAAAATGAATTCCTACTTAAAATTTAAAGATTTGTCTATCGTGCTATGTTGGTGCGTGGGAGCTAAACGTGGTGAAGAAGAGGAATTGGGGAATTCTGCTTTTGAGAAGGAATTTGGTAGGACTAGTGTTAATGGATGGGTCACCTGATGGAGATGTTAAAACCACTGGCACTAACTTACTTAGCAAAAAGTGAACCGATAAAAGGTGAGTGGAAGGTACCGTGTGTCAGAGAAGTCAGAACTTGCAGTGGAGTTTGAGCTGAGAATTGCAAGATCTTGATTGCTATGGGTTGGGTTTTTCAACCTTCCCCTAGGCTCTTTCCCATCTGGAGGTTGCTGGGGACAGAGAAATCAAAGCAGGTTATGCAGATTTTCTGTAGTCTGTAAGGAGAAAGAACAAAACCAAACCAAACCAAAACACAAAAAAACCCCGTATCTTCTTGTAGTCAATAATAATTCTCACTGGTTTCTGCAGACCATAGACCACCACGTTTAATAGGGAAAATGTGTTACAACCCACACAAGGTAATTGTGCGCCTCCTCACAAAATATATAATCTAGCGTAAAATTATCCAGAAATGTGGGTTCAGGGAAAGAAGGCGATGGAGGCGTGTTGGAACGGGAAGACAGTAAATTCACAGGAGAGACGAGGTATGCATGTACCTCCAGCAATGGACGTCACAACGGTGAGACAAACTGCAGAAGGAATTAGCGGATTCAGTAATTTTTGTTATTCTTGCAGGGCGCTGGACTTTTTCTTCGGAAGATACCTTGTGTTCACGCAAATGACTTAAAGGGCAATAAATGGGAATTGGACAACCTTTTAATGTTGTAGAAGAGAGCAAAATAAACTGTCTGTTTTAAATTTAAGTTTATAAAATCCTGGAGTGAAACTGCCTGGATTAATTTCATCGGACCAAGGAAAGTTGTGCTGCATGTAGCTAGAATGACACTTAAATAACCCATTAAATATCCATGTTTTAAGAATCAAAAGTGGTGATTTTATATGCATTTGTATTATGGCCCATATCATCACTTACAGGTAAACATAACATAGATGAATAAGAAAATTTTTCCTATTAACTTGCTTTTAAGGTGGATGAATCTGAACTGGAGCAATTTGCAGTAGAGCAGGTCTGAGTAGCCATCATTTGCACATTAATAGCCGAAATCAATGCTTGGGTGAATGCAGATTTGTGGATTTTTTTTCTTTTTTTTTATTGTATCTCTGCTTTTTTCTGCTATTATGGTCCTTCGGTATTTTTTCGTGTGTGCAATTCTTTGTAGATCCATTTTCCCATTTTTTTAAAAAGACAACTTGGGGATCCTAGGTGCTGTATAAACACAGGAGAAAAAAAAGCAGTTTCCGTGTGAAAGTATTCATTTCAGATGGTGGAGGAACATTTTAAGGGGTGCTCGTATGTTGAATATTTTTATGTTGCAAGAGAGGAAGGGATAGGTTGCAAAGGGCTTTGCAAGTGGGAAATACGGTCTTACAAGGGAATGGGGAGAAAGTGGAGAATGGCAGGGTTAAATCTCAGGATAAGGGAAACATGATTTTTGCATGAGCCTTCTGGATTGCTTAAAGTGGAGTAAGATGCATATGCCAAAGCTGGAGAAACAGGGGATGCAATAGTTGGAAGATGAGGTTGTGGGAGCAGCCCTCCTCCCACAAATCCAAATGAGCGCTGCAGGAGGTGACCAGGTTCCTGCCAGAACTGGAAACGGAAAAAAATTCCTCTGATCTTGGGTAACAGTTGAGATGGTCATCACAACTGGGAAAAAAAAAAAAGATAACTGTATACACATAAGTGAGTCTGGAAGACACATACGTGATTTGTGTCTGTGAGAATGGAAATGCTGAGAGGGAAGGAGGAGAGGACATAGCTGAGAAGTTGGAGGAGCAGGTCACAAGAAGAGAGTTAATGAACGTGTGAGGCAAGAGCTAGGTCAGGAGAAGAGTCATGGGAACAGGGTTAAGCATTTGGACATTGTTGAACTTGAACATCCTGATTTCACCTTCCAGCTGTGGTGTTTTATACCTGTTGCTGCCTATGGTGGTTTAGCAAACAGCCAAGCACCCACCCAGCTGCTCATCTCCCACCCCAAGCTGGAAGGGGGGAGAAAATAGGATAAGAAGGCTCATGGGTTAAGGTAAAGAACAGGAGATCACTTACCGATTACCATCATGGGCAAAACAGA
>NW_009209600.1:0-3190 GCF_000690835.1 Fulmarus glacialis
AACCTAAATGATTCTGTGATTCTATCTTTAGTTAGGAACCCATGTAAGACAGAAATATTCTAAATCTTCACCCTTTCTTTCTTGTGAGTTTTCTTATTCTCCTTTCAATAGAGATAAACCCCTAGTTTTTAAAGTAATCAGCAAAGAGCTAAACATGTTCCTTATGGTCTGTAATCTCTGTAAAAATATCTTTCCTCAAAATGTTTCCTCAAAGTCCATAAAATTCTTCATAATTGACCAAACATTATTTTAATACATGCTTCCCTAGTAAATAAAGCTGTCTTAACAACTGGCTCTATTCAAAGCACTGGGACCCAGCACACAAGCTGACAACCATTCATATCTTGGCCCTGAATGAGGGCACTGGACTGTCTTTTTATCTCCAATGCTTCTATCATAGTTCCCCTGTGATTTCCATCCTTATTGGCTCAGCTTTTGGAGGAAACTGGATGTCAACCTGCTGGACAGATGATTTACAATAAAATCCTTCCATGCAATTTCTGAAGCGGTCCTTCAGTAACATACAGGCTCTACACTGTTGAGGGGTTTAGGCAAGGGTTGCCTTGTGACTAGCATGTAGATGTAGAGTATGTCGTGGTTTAACCTGGCAGGCAGCCAAATACCACGCAGCCACTCACTCACTCCCACCCCCACCCCAGTGGGACGGGGAGAGAATCGGAAGGGTAAGAGCGAGAAAAACTCGTGGGTTGAGATAAAGACAGTGTAATAGAACAGAAAAGGGAAAGTAATAATGATAATGATAAAATATACAAAATAAGTGATGCACAATGCAACTGCTCACCACCCGCGCTGACCGATAACCACGTAGCAATCGGTACTTCCTGGATGACGCCTACCATTCATATACTGAGCACGACATCACATGGTATGGAATACCCCATTAGCCAGCTGAGCTGCCTGTCCTGATTATGTTCCCTCCCATCTTGTGTACCTAGCTCAGTCAGCAGGCATGGGAGCTGTCCTTGGACTAGGAGGGCACTTAGCAACAACTGAAAACATCAGCGTGTTATCAACATTCTCCTCATACTAAACCCAAAACACAGCACTAGGAAGAAATTTAACCCTATCCCAGCCAAAACCAGGACAAGTACTGCCTGTGCCAAGCTATAAATTGAGTGAACAGAGCAGCAGTTGTTTGAACCTGAGAACAGAAATTGAAGATTCTAACCATATGAAAAAAACCCAAACTGAAACAAACCAAGAAGTTTAATCTATTCATATTAGAGCTGGAATGAAAGACATGGAACTGAGTGTCTTTTTGACAGGTCTTTTCCTCCAGTAGCTTGATGTTTCAACAGCAATTCTATATGTTCAACTAAAACAT
The DNA here is from genome assembly GCF_000690835.1 of Fulmarus glacialis. Classification (NCBI taxonomy): domain Eukaryota; kingdom Metazoa; phylum Chordata; class Aves; order Procellariiformes; family Procellariidae; genus Fulmarus; species Fulmarus glacialis. The sequence continues at coordinate 1,346 of NW_009209600.1, forward strand.
ATTTTACATGTAAAATCATCTTGTATACAGCATATGAAAATAGACATTAGTATGAACAAAACAGGTAACTGCAGTGCTCAGTGTTCTTTACACACAGATACCCATTGTCTTCATGATATTGCAAGTCTATGTCTGCCAAATGGACTGTGAAAATCAATAGCAAACTCCATTTGTTAAATTACACTTGCAAGCTCTGACTTGGCTAAGGAAATGTGGACTCAACTGGTTTGTGCAAAACTACCAGCAAGGAACTCCACAGAAATTCTTACTCTTCCCATGTGGTCACTAGCAGGCAGCTTTGAAAGACCACAGTAATTTTGACATCAGAATTTCTGAACTTGCACCCGTGTATAAAAAAAAAATTGATATTTAACCAACAGGCAAAAGGTTTTTCCCTAATTAAATTACTAGAAGTAATTCAATTATACTTAGTAACTGTGCTGCTGAAGACGCAGTCTTTTGAATAAACCAACCCAATCTGAATATGGTCATTAAAAAAAACTTGTGTATTTTTTCAGGAAGCAGTGTGTTTGGTGATGTCACTTCTAACTCTCTCACAAAGCTGTTATAAGGCTAAAATCAGGTGTACCCTCTCAATATTTTCAGTATTGTTTATCAGTTGGGTAATAAAATAGGCTGCAGGTTCTGACAGTGACTAGAAAAAGCCCCTGGTGCAGATCAAGTCATTTCAGGAAAGTAAGTGTTTTGCTCTAACAGTCAAGCGTGGCATTCACCTATAGCTTTAGCGGAATTCCCCATGCCAGGTATTCCCTAAAAAGTCCAAATACAGATACCTATAAGGCAACACGTTATTTTGGCACAAGTAATTTTTCTTTTGGGAAACTAGTTAAGGCAATACTGGGCAGCGTTAGCTGCCTCTTCATTAGCAGGCTGGGATCACTGTACCTTTACTAATGCAGCTACAACTGCTCCGTTGTAGACAAAGAAAGAGAGATGCCCAAATAAACTATTCAGTCAAGAACATAAGGCTGCTTGCAAGGCCTTAGCATTGTGGCATGATAGCCTGGTCAGGCTCTCTCAAATTCTCCATGAGGAAGGGATCAGGATTAACTTTAGAAGGCTGTTGTCCTGACTGATGCAGCAGGACCAGAGGAATAGAGAACAGACAGGAAAAGTTAGCTGGGGATAACCTCCTTCCCGTATGCTGGCTGTCTGTCCTCCAAGGTCAGAGATGGCCCCTGGTTTCCACAACCATCTGCTTTCTGCACGCTGATGCTATGGCCTTGTCCCACTCTGCCTGAAAGGTACATCTAGAAATTCTGTCCTTTCATTTCCAGATTAATTTTTAATTAATATTGTTTGTATCAGGTAAAAATTTTCTAAAACGGACCTGGCTTCAGTTAGTGCCATATTGTACTTTTAAATACTGGTGTACCACCTCTGAGTGCACAAACTTGCCCTATTATGTTTTTGTTGCTTACCAGTTAGCTACAGTTGACCAGAGCTTTTCTTGGCCCTGAATCAAGCATGAGGAAATTACCCCCTTAGCACTCTGGCAGGGAAAAAGACCAAAGAACACAAGCAAAAAAAAAAAATTTACAAAAATTTCTACCAATTTAATAAGATAGCAAAATACAAAAGTCACTGTTTAGTTATAAGTGAAGGTGTGATTTTTTTTTAATGCCTTGTACTCCTCGTGCACGTACAATGGGGAAGAAGTGCGGCATGATTGCATTTTAAAGGCAGAGGATGAAGGCGATAGGGAAGGGGCACCCGAGCAGAAAGGGCACCATGAAGACACAGAGGTGAAGCGTTCATCCAACGCCCGAGAGCGGCGGGCAACAAGGATGAGAGCAGGCGGCTACCGGAGCCGCGCCGGACGCT
>NW_009209601.1:0-16117 GCF_000690835.1 Fulmarus glacialis
TAGTTCCCCGGATCCTCCTTCCGGCCCTCAACACAAAGGTCTTCAAGGTTTAAACGAAAATGCCTTCTTTTTAATAAAATTAGGAACTGGAAGATAGCATTCTTGAAACATGTTTTAGACCTGTGGCTTATTTTTCTCCTCTTTGCTGTATTACCAAAAATAGTATCCTTAGCAGGGATTCTTCCAATACCCAGGAGAGTATTATTCCCATTGACTGATCCCTGCTTAGACATTCTGGGATTTTTTGAAACTCCTTTTTGGCAGCACTAACCCCAAAGGAACAACCTCCTCCATATCCGTCTCCGGGGAAATTGCTTATGTTGCTCACAGTGCTCTCTAATCAGCACAAATCCAGGGCTCTAACTCGATGACTCCTCTTGGCAGGTGGAAGCACCCATTTTCCTTGCCTTGTTATCTGCTCACAAAAGCAGGAGTTGTACCGGTGATTAGTATCAGCTGGAACAATGGAGAAATGCATTTTTGCTGCTTACATCTCTCTACTATTGCTCAGCCCCAGTAAGTTCAGATCAGCTCACAGTTTGGGGTTCTAATGTGAAATATTAGCTAGAAAAAGTCTCATTTTTAGAGGAGGCTGAAAACAACTTCATTGTAAGTCCATATGAGTGATGAATAATCAAACATAATTGGGCTACTCTCTACAGCAAGGACTTCTCTCACAAGTCTCTTCTAGGGCGGCAGATATCTTCCCCCAGTTAACTGTGGGAATCCTAATGAAAAAGCCCTTTACTGTGAAAAGAAGAAAAATGAAAGTGCTGACTTCAATACTGATCAAGTCACAATCACACAGAAAGATCAGAAATGCAAAAAAAAAAGGAAAGTAATGGTTCATTTGTTCAGCATAATTCTTTTAAAACTGTGCCCAGTAACCAACGAACTAATCGCATGCACATGGTCCATCTCAAAGGCAGTATTCACAGATGTTAATCTTCATAAAAAAGGGGTACTGTACGGCTGCCATCTACATTTAGAAAATAGTTATTAACCAGGAATTAAAAGCACAGATTAGTAACATCATTGCAGATACTTCAAGTTATGACATGCTTTTGAAAAGAATGCTACTGTTTTAACGTAGCATTTTCCATACATAATAAAGACACCTATTACTTAAGTGTCTCACATTCACATCTCTTCATTGCTGAAGGGAGTCCACCCGTTATTTAACCTTTGAAAGACATCTAGTGCTCGCAGGAGAAGCTGAAACCCAACTGTCTACCCACCACCGGCGCTGCGGCTTGATGAATTGCTAGTTGTTTCATACAAAGTGGAGAGGGCAGATACCCACTGCCTTTGAAGAACTCCTCACTCTGACCGTTGTCTCGGGAGGGCAGTGGGCTGGTTTCCAATCCCTGCTCCGGATCTGGCAGTAGAGAGAGTTCAGCCTGGGTCTTCCAAAATCTGATGACTGCTCTCACTATGTTACTTGGGAGAAGGGCTCTCATGGCTCTCACCACAGCGTGTTTTGCCTGAGGAAGGACTGGCTTAGCTTAGATAGCCAGGTCAGTGACTGAGAACCAAGCACAGAGAGGCACCCCTCTCAGAATTTGCATTCCCTTCCTTAATATTATGTTTATTTGATGTTAAACAGGCCCTCCCATCAAGTATGCTGACTTCCATGGATCCTTTTCTGAAAACAAAATGGCTACGACATGCATTCGTTCTCCCTTCAGGCCATGCCATTGACCAGATCCCTAGTCCTAGCTGCTTATCTCTGCTGTCACATGCATGGAGCAATTCAGGTGAAAAATTGCTCTTTGCTTTACTCCAGGCAAAATCAGATGGCTTAATTTAGACTAACAATTAACACACTATCAGCTTTGGAAGGGAAAACTTCAGAAGCAGAAATAGTGGTCCACCTGGGGAAAGTTACCTCTGTCACCGACACACTACATGGGGAAGTGGGCACATAGAATCATAGAATCATTAAGGTTGGAAAAGACCTCTAAGATCATTGAGTCCAACCATCAACCCAACACTACCATGCCCACTAAACCATGACCCTAAGCGCCTCATCTACACGTCTTTTAAATACTTCCAGGGATGGTGACTCCACCACTTCCCTGGGCAGCCTGTTCCAAGGCCTGACCACTCTTTCAGTAACGAAGTTTTTCCTAATGTCCAGTCTAAACCTCCCCTGGCGCAACTTGAGGCCATTTCCTCTCGTCTTATCGCTAGGTGCTTGGCAGAAGAGACCAGCCCCCACCTCGCTACAACCTCCTTTCAGGTAGTTGTAGAGTGCGATGAGGTCTCCCCTCAGCCTCCTCTTCTCCAGGCTAAACAGCCCCAGTTCCCTCAGCTGCTCCATATGTAAGCAAGCCTCGTATTTCCCTAACACTGAATCCAAGAGCCAAGGGCCCAGTTTCAATAAAACACGAAAGTTTCCAATGTCTTTAGGCACCCAGCTGGAGCACGTTGCTGAACTTGGTCCAGGAAATGTGGACTCCATCAGGTGTTCAGGCATTCAGAAGGGGATCCTGGTAGGGGTGAGCTGGAAGTCCCTTTGCAGGCCAAGTATGAAACAACCAACTCTGACAGACAGTTCAGCGAATTCATTGCGTTTTTAAAAAGATGCAAAGGGAAACAGACACACGTCAGACTTTAGATTCAGGGGTCACAGGTAAGTCCTCATTTTGTATGGACCCCAGGAGAGTTGTGCTCTCCCCCCTGACGACAACAGTTACCCACAGAGATGAGCTGGCCAACTTGTTGAAATAAGATGCCCAAAACTGGCAGAGGGTTAATATTTCCTAAAATCCCTTCTGCAAGGCAGGCAGAAAGAACAGACTAGCTCCGCAAACTGAACTCAAGAAAAGGTTTGCTGATGACTGAACAGGGAAGAGCAGCAGCCAGGTTTCTCTCAAGGGTACACACTTATAGGAGAGGTAACAGAAGCAAAAGCTTATTTGTGCCTTTGAGGACAGCAAGGTAGAGCTCTGAATACTGAGAGTGACAGGTTGCTCTATGTGGACCAGTAGTAAAAAAGAAACATCCAAGCGGCAATAAAACCAATTAACTTGATTTTTCTGAGGAAAAGATGCAGCCTAAGCATTCTGAAGAGGGAATGCAACAGATGCTGCCTTTATCATCATGCCTTCTCCATCTCTCTTGGGATTACATTTGATAAATTGCTTCAGAGAGACAAAAAGACAATGAGGCAGTTCTACTTTAATTCCCCTTGGGACTCAATAAAAATGATTCAATTAAAATAAAGCATTAAAAAAATAAGTAATTTTGATTAAGTCATGTAACATGGGCACTATGTAGGGCAAACACACATCCTGGTTTACCGGACCAGAAGACTCATCTGTGCCCAGGATCCTGCCATTTTACATGGGCTTAGTCAATGTATATCTTTATGCCCCACAGAGAAGCAGCTATGCACACAGGTAGCTGGAAGCCAAACACACATGCATAGGGGAAAAAATACAAGAAATAGAGTTTAGTAAAAATTAACTGTCCCAGCAATGTCAAGCCAGAATATACGCACTGTACCAATATTTCTGGCTAAACAGTAACCTTTGTGGGGGTAATTCAGAGTGGGGAGTGCTCCAACCTGCATTCATTAGGGTTTTAGAGCTCCAGCCTCCTATTCAGTCCATTAACACCACCGGTTTCACTACAGCTGCCTTTAGTTAAGGTGGAAGTCAGACTAGATTTTACTGTGCCACTGAGCACGGCTGTAAGGCTCCAGGAAACTTCGAGGAGTGTTACAGCTTCTTAATTTGTCACTGAGACAGTATTTCTATCTGGATTTCAGCAAGTCAAGTCAAGCTGCCCGAACTGGACTGCAGCATCCAGCAGACTGCAGATCATCATTGCAGAATCTGTCAAAGGGGTTGGATATGTTCATCTACACCACACAAGACATCCCTAAGCCAGGGACATTTTCTTTTCCTTTCTGATTTTGTTCTGGCTGAGTTAATGGAAGTGCTCCAGGAATTATAAAGCTACACAGCTCACCATGTGAGCCACGGGAAGGATCCTGCTGTGGTGCTCAGTACTGGTTAGATCTTGGCCATCCTGATGGCATTTTGAAAGACCCACAACGAAGACAAACTCAGAATTGCAAGGCTCATTTTAGAAAGAGTTCAGGGACAAGGGAGACAGGACACATTTGATGCCCAGAGGAAGCAATGCCAGACACTGGTGATGGCTTTTTAGAATAACATTCATTTCTTTTAGAGATTTGGGAAGGAACAGTTTTAACATGTCTCAGGTATTAGGAAACCAAAATATTCTTTAATGCTTTCATTCAATTCTTCAAAAAGGCAAAGTAGTGTTCCTCTTTCTGATTTTTGTGATTAGCAATTCTGCCTTGTGAGCTATTTCCCCTTAGAAGAAACAATGTATGATGGAGCCAGGAGTGCTATCTCTAAACCACTATTGTTTATTTACAGAGAATGTGCAAAGCTTTATTTCCCAAAACTCAGAGGGGAGTGAAAGAGATTATGCAACTTCTTTCCTCACAGCTCCAAATCTCTCCTCACCTCCCTTCTACCCAAAAGTCTTGGCAATTACCAGTGCTTCTGTGGCTGTATTTGCAACCCTCCTGGTGTTGTCTCACCCCACTTTTCTAGCCTACTGCTGCCTCTGACATGCAATCAAGCATAAATCCAATGCAATCAATGCCCTTGCTTTATCAGGCTCCATGTAAAACCTCTTTGGCCAGTGCTGTGCTCCTCTTACAGTCTTGTCCTGTGCTGTGGTTTTGGGTAGCACTGCTATGACTTCAGTTGCTACAATTAATGGCCAGTTACACTTACCATATATGAATAACAGTCAGCAATTATATCCATCGACTTTACCATCCTGGTCAAAAGCCACAGAAGAGCAGAACAGATGATGGCGCTGGATCACTGACTTGTATACTAGTGTGAAGCAAAAGGACCCTACTCTTTGCTTCACAAGAATTTTCCTTCCTAGCTGAGACAGGACCATATTTGTATATTTATGTCCCTGTGGAGGAAAAGAGACACCACTAGAAGGATCTCAAAAGCTTCTAAGTCGACAGGAATTGATAAACACAAAACAACCCCACTCAACCAATGCAGCTTCATCCTTCTTTTCCTCCCTCACTCCTCTAAAAGGACTACTCTCTGAAGAAAAAAATACTTGCTTAGTAGGGGAGTGTATTTGAACAGCATTATCTAATACTTACAGATATTGCAATGGTCAGGCTTGCCCAGGCTTTGGTACGTAGCATGAAGAACACAAAAAACTCAACTGCAAGTTCCACGTGCTTTCTGCACAGCAATCAGTCCATCAATCTTGTTTATTGGATCTCAGAAAAGAAACATCAGAGATGTCTTCTTTAATGGGCTCCCAGTCTTTGCCTTATATAATTACTTGTTCGTGAGAAGAGAGACTGATGAGGGGAAGCAGATGAAAATGGTAGCTAAGGACCCTGATTATCCAGATACTTACACACTGCTTGCTGGCCAACATGAGAGGGGTGCTCGCAAGGAGTCTGAATTGCAAGACTAAACCAATGAATATGGCAATAAAACTCAGGCTTTTGTTTCATTTTTTTTTCCACTTATTAACTTCTAGTCTGGGTCCTATGAGGGGAACTTGCTCTGCAAGCGAGGAGAGGATAAAGACTACCCGGTGGGTTAGCACTAAGAAAATGAACATACTGACAATACTTGTATGAGACAGGCAGGCATCATGATTCAATGTTTTCATCCAGATAGGAAAGGCTCATCCTCAGAACAAAAATGCTCAGGACAAAGGTTAAGCATCTCCACTTAGAATCCGAAGGTGATGAAATCCTGCCCACGTAAAAGTCCTTGAGTGTTTTGACTTAGTAGTGCCTGGACTTCCCTCAGAACGGGTAGGAAGTCCATGGGAAGCCATTGCTTAAAAAAGCAACAAACAAAAGAGATGAGTCAGATCTCTGCCAACATCCAAGCCTGCCTGAGGCTGCTGTTGAACCGCAATGAAAAAGTTGTGAGACAGCAGTCAGAAACCTACACTGAGATATGAGGTTGCACAGGAAAGGGCTCTGACAGGAATGGCACAGGTGACCTTCTGCAGTGATCACGGCCATTGCCTTACATAAAGGCATGATGCTCTTGGAAAGCTTTGAGCAAGACTGTATCAGAGTAACACTGAGGTTCACCTGGAAAAATTATCTTCACACTCAGGAAAGAAAAAACAGGTTGGCTTGTCACTGTGGAAGGATGCTGACTGCTGCTGCACGCCGCTCTGTGCTCTTTGGAGTTTGGTTGAATTATGCCCCAAGCCCAGATGACTGGTAAGTATTTTGGCTGTCCAAAGCTGCAAAGGGGACACATGCAAGGGAGGGATCAGCTGCTGGCCTTGGCTTTTGTTGCATGCTAACCACAGAAAACTGTCACTGCTGTGCCAGAAGAACAGGCACAGAATAGGACCCACTCTGGATTAAAGGCCAGTCTCTGCTAGAGATGCAGGAAAATGTGGTTACATTAAAGCCCTACATTTGGTTTTATTTATTTACAGTTTCAAGACTCATACACAAAATTGACAGGTTGAGCAATATGAGCCTCTAGAGATATTTCCACCAGCTGCACTCCTATTGTTGATTTTTTTGGTTCAGGTCTCTGCCAGAACAGGATAAGAGGCTTCAGAATAACAAAATAAACTTTGAAATTGCTTGGCTCTTTTAGGGAGCTTGAGATTATAAATGCCTGTGGGCTACAGGCTTTGGAAAGAAAGTATGTGCTAGCATGCACTGATTTGTCTAAATACAGTACAATTAATCATCAAATTGGACAAAATCTCTGTGGTGATTCATCAGCTATTTTTGCAGATTTGTTTATAATAAAAGTCAAGAACTTTTTGTTGGTTTAGATAATTTTCTTTGCAAATTGTAGGACGCTGAATAGTACCCTGAGGTACTGATGAAAAAATAATAGAAACCAAGCACAATCAACTATTAATGAAATCTATACAGAGATTTATAAGGCAATATCCTATAATTTAAGTACGCTAAGAGATTTAATTTCAAATAATCTGCAAGGTGAATAAGTGCATTTATATTATAAATATCCTTAAAGTTTTCATCATGTATTTTAGGCAGGAAAACCAAAATTCAGTGTGGGAGCCAGAAGATGCAGGTTCCAAGGTACAATAATGAAAGATTCACCATCCACACCAACCCCCCAAACCCACGCGCGGAAATCTCCATGATCCTAAGGGATGGCAAACAGCTAAGCTGTAGGGAACTGCCAAAGACCAGGAACAGAGAGAATTAAATGAGCACATACAGGTGATTGCTCCTAAATGCAGGCAGCAATGCACACAGGCTTCAGTGGAAGCTGCAGCCTTCCCAGTTCTTTGGCATAGTCCAAATCCTTCCACAGCGGGAAGGTTCAGATCAGAGCCCAAAGCAAAGCTTTCAGATCCATCTCCTAGTCTGCCAAGTTATTAACACCCAGCACTATTTTTAGCAGGTTTTTTTTCCAGGAAAAGGGAGTTTATACAATTACTCTGTGTCCTCTCTTACCTGCTAGTTCATTTCAAGCAGATTTATCAGAAAGGCAAAAGTCTCAAAGATTTCCTACACCCTTTTATGGAAATCACTGTTGAGATAAAGGGAAAAAATAATGGGGTTCATGTCCCCACCACTCTGGGGAGGGGAGCGAAGACCTTCCTCTGACAATTATTCTGACAGTCGGCCAAAAAGATAGCTTGCAGCTAGACACAACATGTGCTGTTTCACATCTAGTTCCTACTGAGCCCTGACTAGCCCAGCCCTAGCAAAGCCTCAGAGCCTTCCTGGGCTGCAGGACTAAGCAGAAGACAGAGAAAAGGAGGAAAAAGCTGACTGCAGAGGAAACCAAATGAAAAAAGGGAATGGTTATGGGGCAGGATCAAAAACGCACAGGTAGGAAACCAGAGGGGACAGCAAGCAGAGCACCCAAAGCTGTGCCCGCTGCTCCCTAAAGAAGAGGTGAGGGAAGGGGAGAAGCACAAGCTGGTGTGCGTGGCTATGGTGGAGGGAGAAGGGAAGGAGAGGTGGATATGGTGAAGGGATAAAAGGGTTGTGGAAGAGAACAGAAAGTCTTGCAAAAGCGACATGTTAGGGGACAGTGGACAGAAATCAGGAGGAATCCTGGATTCGTTGGTTCTGCCAGTCAGGAAACAGCCTAAAGAATAAATAGCCATCTCTTCCTCCCCAGGGAGGGTCGATGGAGAAAGACCAGCACAATAACTACTGATATTGGTCATTATGCAGCAATGTGAAAATGCAGAGGGTTGGCATCAGGTCCCCAGTGAATCTCTGTTATCCATAGTGAAGGATTAAGGGAGGCCAACATTCTCACATTGCTTTTGGCTTGTCATGAGCTGCTTGTCCCTATGGGATTCTCAGGACAGAAGGGTTTAACCAGGGAACTGTCATGTCATAGCATAATTCAGTGGTTAAATCCTGTCCATATTTCAAAACTTCAGAAACAATTTTTTTCTGGTGTGTTCCTTTTCAGTAGTGGTGTTTCAACAGCGGTGTTTAAGAAGAGGTCAGAGAAGATCTACATAAGGCACCCCTGGAGCCAAGACCTGGGTAAGAGCCAAGCAGGTCTGCAGCATGGGATCTGACTCTTGCTTACCCTCAGCACCCAGAGCCCCCTTCTTGCTGACGTGCAGGAGGGAGAGGGAGAAACCAGGCTGTTCATAACTACTCTGCCACCCATGCGTAAATTTACAGATGCACATGGGTAAAGATCAAGCTTTGAGGTGAGACGTTAAGATCCCATCAATCAGGGATCCCACAACTATCAAGTGTGGGCAATTCCCAAATTCAGTATCCTTTGCTGCATTTAAGCTCATCACACTCAAGGGGCTTGAAGCCCTCCATTCAAAAACAACTTTAAGTGTAGGAATCATAGAATCATTAAGGTTGGAAAAGACCTCTAAGATCATCGAGTCCAACTGTCAACCCAACACCACCATGCCCACTAAACCATGTCCCTAAGCGCCTCATCTACACATCTTTTACATACTTCCAGGGATGGTGACTCCACCACTTCCCTGGGCAGCCTGTTCCAAGGCCTGACCACTCTTTCAGTAAAGAAATTTTTCCTGATGTCCAGTCTAAACCTCCCTTGGCGCAACTTGAGGCCGTTTCCTCTCATCCTATCGCTTGTTACTTACGAGAAGAGACCAACCCCCACCTCGCTACAACCTCCTTTCAGGGAGTTGTAGAGTGCGATGAGGTCTCCCCTCAGCCTCCTCTTCTCCAGGCTAAACAGCCCCAGTTCCCTCAGCCGCTCCTCATCAGACTTGTGCTCCAGGCCCTTCACCAGCTTCGTTGCCCTTCTCTGGACACGCTCCAGCACCTCAATGTCCTTCTTGTAGTGAGGGGCCCAAAACTGAACACAGGATTCGAGGTGCGGCCTCACCAGGGCTGAGTACAGGGGCACCATCACCTCCCTACTCCTGCTGGCCACACTATTTCTGATACAGGCCAGGATGCCATTGGCCTTCTTGGCCATGGAAAATCCGACTTGGCTTTGATATTTCTCTGCCTTTTTGGAGGCTTAGTCCTAAATCAGCCTGTGTGTTGGATCCTGGCAGTATCTCAGTAATCAGAAGATTACAGGGTTGCAAAGACAAACGTGTTGAGATCGGTAATCAGTGCTGTTGCTCAGTGATGTTGACCAAGGAGCTTTTATCTGTTTTCACTGCTAAGCACGTAATGTATTCTGGTTTACTTGGTAGTACAGAGGTTAAGGTGGGATCAAAAATCCCTGGGAAGTTAAATTAAGTCCTACCCTGACTGTATTTCCTTCCTGAGCTGTGCAAATTCTTCCAAGACCCACACCTTCACTTTTAAAGTGCACTGCAGCGAGCCCCAAGAATGAATACAGAATTAGGACAAAGCTTGACAAAGAAAAGAAATACTATTTTGACAGTAACAGAGCAATCAGCTTTCAGATAAATTAAATCCACACATATTCTGGCATATTCTTAGTGAATCCACCTAATAAAAATTTTTAACTTTTGCCATAAATTGCAGCAAATACAGAAAGTATCAGCAGCTTTTTACAGGCAGGTCTTCCACAATCATGTACAGAAGATGTGTGTGGCTTTCCTTGTCAAAATGTTTGAATGGTGTATCTGCACACAGAGTTCTCCAGAAAAAAAAAAACAAAACAAAATACAGGAAAACCCAAGGAAGGTAAGAACTACAGTATCAAAGCACAGAAGCCCTCACTCTGTGTAGACCTGTTAGGGAAGTCTTTGGCAAATGCAAAGCAGCTCTTTATGCTGCTTATTGATTTCTCTTCTCTTTCAGAAATAGATGCCCTGTTTTAGAGGATAAGGGTGCTAGCTTGCTAGCTCTGACACAGCTGTTATACAGCAACATGAGACAGCATCTCAGTCACCTTGCAGTAGCATATAAAAGTCAATATAAATTATATCATAAAAATGTATCATTTATTAATATAAATATTCCATAAACTAAACAGTTAGAAAAGAGGATTGCTCCTCATAAAAAATGTCCTCAAGTCATGAGGCATAGCTCATGGGAGGCTGTCCCACAGCCCAATGGATATTGCTGTCCAAGGTTTTAATGATAGCCGGCATTATTTCCCCTCCAATTTACATCCTGGTATTCATTATTCTAAATAATTCTCCTCCCTCCTCCCTGTCTTTGGCTTTTTTTTTTAAGGTGGGGTTGTTCCTTGTGGCAGCGGCATAGATTTATGCCCGATTAAATGTGAACACATCCTCTTCAATTTCCTTCACCAGGTCAACCTCTTTCTTTTGGCCAACTCCACCTCTTCCTTTGAGCTTCTCCTGGTAAATCAGGGAATTTCAGCAGACTTAAATCTAAATCACCTCTGACAGCAGGGGAAAGCCTGACCTTCATAAATTTGCTGTTAACTTCAGTGGGCCTGAGATTTTACCTCATGCCCACAGAAGTTTTTCTTGAGTGTTAGAGCCATGGCACGTAGATTTTGCTCAGGAAAAGTAAGAGAGAGAAGACTGGAGATATGGAAGGAGGAGCACTGACTGTTTTTCTAATGAGAAAAGGGATCTAAATCCTTTTTCACTCCCACCCCAATTTAATAACCCTGGTACAGCCTCACAGCCCCAACAGTGTCCATCCTATTTCTCCACTCTTCTCGGTACCTCAGATCATGGCTGATACGCCAGCTCTTCTCTACATACACCCAGGAGCCAATCTGTGCTTCTCTCCTCATTTTGAAGGGGGAACAGAGAAGGGACAAGGATGGGGGTACAACATGCTGAAAAGACTTGCCTGGAAAAAGTGGAGTCAACACAGAGGGAGTAGTGGGAACCCTTGAACCATTCTGCCACCTCTCAGCAGAGGTTTCCAGACAGGCTGAGCCATCCTCAGCAGCCCTGGGCTCCCTCTGCGCTAACTGCTTCCTTCTCACCTACTCTAGCCATGGTCTTCTCCTCCTCATTCCATAACCTGGCCCCATAACCAGGACTAGATACAGGGAAGACATTTTTTACGATGAGGGTGGTGAAACACTGGCACAGGTTGCCCAGAGAGGTGGCAGATGCCCCATCCCTGGAAACATTCAAGGTCAGGTTGGACGGGGCTCTGAGCAACCTGATCTAGTTGAAGATGTCCCTGCTCACTGCAGGGGGGTTGGACTACATGACTTTTAAAGGTCCCTTCCAACTCAAACCATTCTATGACTATCTCCCACCTATATCCCCTACCAACCTCTTCAGGGCTTCCTGACTACACACTGTCCCCATGATACTTTCCACAGATCCCCCCCTTCAGTCTGTTACAAGACCAGTCTGCTCGTGGTGATATTATCTAAACGCTGATCATTAAACACATTGATCTTCTCTTACATTGACTTCAGCTGCTTCTGGAAGAAGGATGAACCATGCTGGTGGCAACAAGAGAAGTTATGACAGTGTTTTTGCAAGAAGTAGAGATGGCCTAAAGGAGTTTCAAAGTACAATTTTCAGAAAAATAATCCAAAACCCAGACTTCCCACTCACTTTTGATCTCCACTGTTTTATAGAAAAGGAAGTGCAGACAATTCTGTGGTTAGTGACAGGTCTATGGGATTTAGGCCTTTGTTCTAATTTCCATTTGGTTTGGGTTTAAAATGTCTAGAAGTGGCAGGTACCTTCCTTTCTCTCCTGCTGCTCATACTGCGCAACACCATTAAAAAAAGGCCTCAGCAGAGCCAGATCTGTTGACAAGACAATTCTGTAGACTGACTGATGTTTCACTTGCTCATTTTTCATCAGAGACACAGATCCTTATTCTGTCAGACTTCATTTTTGCACCATCTGCATCCTGTTAGCTTTCATTCTCCAGGTTCAGCTTCACCCCAACATGTTTCGCATTGTTCTGCAGTCAGTCCTCAAGGATATTTATGTCTCCAGAAAAGAAGAGTGAACTTAAGCAAGTTTTTTCTGCCCCCATAGCTTTCCTCCAATGGTGACGCACCAACCTGTTCCAGTTCTGCTCTCAGGGGACGCCAAAAGCTTTTGCAGAGCAGCTGACAACTTTATACTTTCAAATACCAGTATGCTCATGAATTACCCAATTTCTTGAGAGACTGTCGTCTTGTACCACTGTAATAAACTATCCCTCACTATCACAGATGCATGGACAGCTGTGCAGGCACAAGGGTGGTGGAAAGGAGGAGTGAATAACCAGGGATGGATCACAGGAGCCAGACTGCAAAGCTGTGTATTTCAGCCATAGGATCTGAAGCTGTACAACTCTGCAAGAAACTTCCCTTAAGTCTGGGTCACCCTTGAGCATCAGGAATTACACCTATACATGATTCAAACCTTGTCACTTTGGGACACTATTTCCAGCAATATACTTTGGCTTTGACAACGTGAATACATCTGGGTTCCCTCACAATCGTTCCAGAACTTGTGAAGACAAATGTGGCAGCAAATCTTTTGTAGCAAAACTACAAGACCCTGAGACACAAACTGTGGAGGAGCATACCCTGAGAAGCCCCCAAGAAGTGAGCATATTTGCCTACCCTAGTCTCATTCTCCTCCTGAGGTACCTGCTACTGGCCACTGCTGCGGACAGGATCTGTGGCTAGGAAGACTTCTCTTTGGACATAGTTGCTCTTCTCTTGTGCTTATTTAACATGGTCTGATCACAGAAGACAGAGATTTTGACAGGGTCCTTATCATAAGTGTGACAGAGGTGAAATTGCTTGGTACTTCAGCCTGTACTTACAGATTATACAATAATTTCTATTTTTTAATTTTAAAAATACAAAATATAAAATGACATTGTACTTTGGCTTGAAGATTTTCATGCCTATTGCATGACTTTGAATAAACGAATATTAGTAACTCAGCAGGGAGCTGTCTGAAAAACAAGATAGGAAAAATGTTATTCAACATAGACACCTTCCAGCAAAAACTTGAGAGCTCTTAGGGGACAGTGCCAGAATGCCATTTTTAACAATTTGATGGTTCCACCTCTCTTCCAGCTGTTCTAAAAACCTGAGTTTTCAGCACATAGGAAGAAGTCTGAGGCTACAAAAAAAGAAAAGCCTACTTGCAGAATTTAAAGCGACTCCTGAAGAGAAAGGCAATAGGACTCTGGGGAAGAGACAGGAACCCGCTGAGGCACACCAGCAGAATGGGGGAGACTATGGGCATCATAGATGAGCATGCCAAGAGTTGCATGTTTGCAAGTCTTTTTTTCCCAGTAGTTCTTTCCTACTGGTAAACAGCGAAAACCTGTGTTTTAAGACTGCTGGTTGTGTAGCTTTTCGAAAAGAAAGAACAGCAGATGTCTGATCCCATTTGGAGCAGATAAATCTGCTGGCAGAGAGGATGCTGGAGCCCTGACCTGGGAGGAGAACTGTGGACACCAGCCCCATAGAAGTGCAGGTAAAAAGTCCACCCTTAAGAATTTGTACATAGAGACCAAGAAAGGTAAAAGAGGCATTGAGCCCTGCAGTTATGACAGCAGTATCTGGCAAACAAAATCTGCAGCCATGCGAACACTGATAAATGCATTCTGATGAGAGAAGCCCTGCTGGACCTCATAGGACTATTTTCAGATGCTCTTGTACAAGAGTTGCTTTGTAAGCAAGTTACTTGTGCTTTAATCTTTCCAGGCTCAACCTTCAAGTATAAAGCCAAGCACTAATGGGGCTGAGATCTCAACATGGGAAGAAGTTTATTGTGTCTGTGGCCGCAGAAAGACTGCATAATATTCTGTACACTTTCCTCCTCACCATAAGCTGTGCTATATGTGCACATCCATCCTGGATGCTCCATGTGGTGTTTTAAAACTGAGATATCTCATCTCCCCTGCCTGATCAACAGCATTAAATGTTGGATGAAAAGGTAATTGCTGCAGCAAACATTCAAACCAGCTCCCTGTTGCCCAAAGAGTTTGGCTGAGAGGATGGCACTCTGGAGGACAAGTTTAGAAAGAATTTGGTTCACTGCAGAGATGACCCAAAACCAACAGGACAGAGTTCACAGCAGGACACGTAGCGAGGAGAAATGCTAAGCACAATTATGGAGTGGCACATATCTGGTGGGGTAATCGTGTCAAAGAAAAGATTCAGAGGGAGAAGATGACAAAGCGAACTACAGCAACCAGACCACAGAAGGCGAGGGCATGCTGGGACGTCTCAGCAAAAACTAAAAGCTAACTGCTCCGGTCCCCTCAGCACTGCCACTCCTCCACGGCAAAGCGGTGCTCACTCTTCTGTGGTTCATTTCAGGATAAATATAGCCAAACCAGAGACCCCAGAGTGGAACAACCTGGACAGAACAGCAAGAACTACAGGCAAGAAAACCACCAGGCTGAACATGATTTCAGTCTTCTACCCTGAAAAGGCTACTGTAGAGAGGATGACAGTGGCAAAGAACATTTAGGTTACGTACTAGGGGAAAACCACTTTCTACTTATATGAGAGTTAAGTACTGGAATGGGCTACGTACAGCAGCTTTATTGCAGATTTAAAATAAAACATAATCAGTTAATGAACAGGTTTATATGATAAGGCTTCCTGTGACAGCAGAGCAAAACTGAATGGCTTGGACATCCTCTCCAGTTCTAGGTGCTATGTTCTCCCTAAAACAACAGTGAAATATATTTACATGGGTGTCATTCTGTTTGAAAAACTTTCTGATACAAATACAATTCGGTTAGGAGAATCACGTTTTCAGACTGTCAGTGCAGCTTAGGATAACAAACATAGGAAGAGCTAGAAATACAAACTTAGATCTTAATTCCTGAGCTCCCCAAATCTGCAGGTCCCACTGATTTTAGCAGAAAGTGTTGGCATCCTACCCTGAACTAAGTGTCTTACAGGCTGGCTCCTGATGTACACAGAATCATAGAATCATTTAGGTTGGAAAAGATCATCGAGTCCAACCGTTAACCTAGCACTGCCAAGTCCACCACTAAACCATGTCCCTAAGCACCACATCTACACGTCTTTTAAATACCTCCAGGGATGGTGACTCCACCACTTCCCTGGGCAGCCTGTTCCAATGCTTGACAACCCTTATATACATAATATGCTCCAGGAGAGAAAATATATACTGCAAGACAATATGAGTCAGATCTACAAAAAAGCACATATGAATGCTTCTCATTTTAATCTCATCACTTTACATCATATAATAGCTCTTTTCTTTATGGAACAAAACCACTCTTTTGCTAAAACAACCTTGATTAAAACCAAATCAGAGGTAGGCTGAAATTCACTCTACATCTTCAGAGAAACAAACTCCCTGTCATAGGAAATTCAGTATACTAAGGGCATGATAGTTTGCCCTTTCCTGCGGAAGCCATGGGCTGGAATCCAGAACAGCTCCAAGCCCAAGTTCAACAGCAAAACTGTCAGATTACCAGAACAGATGTTCTTACCACATTGGTAAAATACTGTGTGTTTAAAACATGAGAAAGAAGTGAGTTACAGAAAGGGGAATTCTCCAACAGCAACAACTGCAGAAAGAGTCCAGTATATGGAAAGACACCCCTGCATTCCCGAGGATAACAACAGGGATGGAAAATAAAAAAGGCGAAGCTCCCAAATATTGTTTGAACTTCTTTACTGCAAGGTAAAGGCAGACTGAAGGCAGAGATACAGTGGGCTGTGCAGCAGGA
>NW_009209601.1:16169-24079 GCF_000690835.1 Fulmarus glacialis
CAACACCCAGGGACAGAGTCTGGGCTCTCTTATCTCTGCTACCTTTTCCCCTGCCCAGAAGAAGTAAGTGTCCTCCCCCTATACAAAGAGCAATTCCTTCTCTGGTTTCCTCATACACACTGAGAAGGAGGAGAGGATATGATCAAGGCTTGACTAGATGAATGACTTCACCATAGCCCAGCAGATCCAGAAGTTGGGTATCAGGGAACAGAACACAATTACCTGGGATAGACGCAAGCCAAAAAGCAATCCTGAGGAGCAGCTCATGAGAAAGAACACAGTGGCTTTACTAGAAATTTTGATGACAAGTAGGATGCAAGCATGTTTGCCAAGATAATTTTATCCATAATATGTCATTCATTATCTGTCTACACAGCCCTTACATTTTCAAGGTCTGCCTCGGAGTCCTCCTGTGACCTTGAGTCAGTCAGTAGAACTTGCCTCAGTTTCGCCACCTATCACACTACTCTCAGCTGAAACTGCAGTTAAACTTCATGCTTGTGAAATGCTTTTAAAATGGTATTATTCCATTCCTTTACTTTGCATATTTCTAAAGCAAAAGCTAAAATGTTTATCTGCCTACTGGTACATTTCAAGGACAAAAAAATAAAAAGCTTGCAAAGAAAACTGAACCTTACCATTGAATTTTCAGGCTAGGACTAAAATGTATTTCAGAATGCTAATGAGGGCTTTATCTAAACATTAATCATTAAAAAGAATTATGCAGAACAGGGCCTTCCAACACTGGTACACAGTGTTTAATGTTGCATGAATTTACACAGTAACTGTTCTGAGTGGCGAGGAAGGCACTGATGCAGAGCATCATCTCCTCAGAAAATGATTCTTGTGGGGTGCTTTGTGGAAGTGCATACAAAAGTTCAAAAGCAGCACAACGTATCCAAAATCCAACAATTACTCAAACGCCAGCACTGCAGAAGGCACTCAGTGCTCCTGAGACAGCAGATGGGGAGGGGTGCAGCCATAAGTTCAGAGAGCCATTTGGAGCTAAGCTGCACAGACTGTACAGTACTGTTTGAGAACAAAACCACTCTGTTCACTGTTTATAGGAAGAAGGCAGAGCTATTCTCGACTCCCCAGCTCATCATCAAATGTACATACACGAAGCTGCTTGCTGGTCCATCTTTTGATGAGGGATCAAGTTTTAGACATTTCGGGCCACCCACATAAAGATGGACTGTCAATACAAAAGAAACATTCACATGAAATTAAAAAAAGGGACAAGAACAGTCTCTTCACTCACCGTGGTCTCCTGAAAGCCAAACCATACTGCTGACAAGCGAGGCCAACTGTTGGGGTGTAAACAATGGGCATGAATCTCTCGATGTCGGAGGTCAGCACTCGATAAAAAAGCTTCTCGTTCCTGTCTTGTAATGTCATAAGAACAATATACCTTAAAAGTAAAAGAAAATAGATATATATCAGTATTTACAGATGTTGGCAGTTTCATAAAGAGCAGTAGCTGGCTCACTCAGTACGTACTCATTTCTCCCAAGCCCTGACACTCCTCAATGCTGCATCGTGAGCAGATACTTGGAGAAAAAATTTCCCAGAGGACCTGACCAGCTCCACTGACAGCTCACAAAGACTCGGTAAAGCTGGAAGCCAGACCCATGCGTACCCTCAGAATTTCGGAATTTGCATTAGAAACAAATGCAATGGAAAAGGTCAAAAGTAGACTTCAGGGCTACATGGGACAGAGCAGGACATCATCTTTATTATCAAAATCTATTAGGCAATCTATAAGATGAAATATGCGTATATGCAAATATTAATATAAAAATTTCAAAGCACTGTCTTTCCTAAAACACTTCCACAAAACCTCTCTCTCCATTATCCCACATCCTCAATTACTTAATCACTAAACACAGAAAGAAAGTTAAATTCCATATCTGAAAAAAAAAAAAAAAGACAAGAATATTAATTTAGAAAACGAAAATGTGAAATCAACTTTGCATTCTTAGTGTTGTCCAGACTTACACGTGCATCACCGGGTTTATATGACCACTTAGTGACTTAGAATATGTCACATTTGTCTAAAGATTTTCCTTTCTTGAAAATGCTTCATTGGCTAAGATTGAATTTGTCAAATTGAAGCCAGAAAAATTAAAAACTCAAAAAGTAAGGAGAGATTGCAAATGATTTTCTGTCTGAGAAACTTGTATGAACATAATCATGAACTCCCTTTTGTGTTCAGCACCTAATCTTGCAGCGTGGCTTCAAAAAGGCATCGCATGCTGCCCACAATAGACAATTTGCAAGATCGCCACATGCATTTATGACAGAAAAGCAAGGCAACGGAATTGCTCTATGGGGGAAGAGTCCTGCTGCCTCAGTCCCCAGATCAATAACAACTGAGACAGACGGAGATGCAAACCCTACCATCCGTCACGACAGGAGTCAAACACCGTCCTCCATCAATAACCCTGATGAACAACACTGGACACAATGCAAGCTTGGGAACAGAAGATTAGTCATTACACATCATTGCTTCGTTTTTTTTATTTTTTTCTTACCAGTTGGCAGGTTCTTTCTGTTCTTCCAGCCAGTATTTTAGTGAATGTATTGATAAGCATACAGATAGGTACATGCACTACGTGTGTTCACTCTACCTCCAGTGCTCTGGGGCAGGGACTGCCTTTTCACTGTGTACTTGTACCCGAAGTATAGTGAATTGCCAGGCTAATACCAGGGCTCTCCAGCAATGTGGCGGCAGAAAAAAGCAGTACCAGTGCTATTTTGGGACTGGGATGGCATGTAACTGAGGTGGCAGCACACAGGCCAGAAAAATACTCCTGGTGCTGGAGAGCATGGACAGGTGGAAAAAAGTGACTCTGAAGGAAACGTGTGTGCCTTGAAGCAGGATCCTCAGGTCTTCCCGGGGGCTTTAAAGAACTGAAAATTAAAGGGGGAGGGAGGAGGAAATAAGATGGTTTTTACATACTTGTCTAGATCATTAGATTTGTTCTCGTAGTTTTTCATAACACGGAGGACTTGAACGTCTTGGCTCAAGAAGCAAGGAGGAAGGAGGCCGTGAATTCCCAGCTGCAGTCTCTCTTCAAGTGTAAAAGCCATTCCCTGGGAAGAAAAGGGGAAGGCACGTTCAAATGGCATGGCATGCACTACCAGATAGGATATCCAAGAGGAAAGCAAGCAACAGCATGCAACCCCTGAGGGCCTGGTGACAGTCCTTGGCTGCTGGGAGCATGGGGCTCAGACCACCCAGACCCTACAGCTTCTGGATTAGCAGTCCCTTGCGCCAGCAGGGCTTTGATGATTCTGCCATTTGAATTTGGTTGGTCTCTATAGTGTATAAAACCTTATAGTGTGTACATCCTTAGGGTTTCTTTCACTTCATGCTCTTACATTACTTAATTAGCTCATGCCTACAAATTTCAATGACCTGAAAAGCCCAGCTCTCACAATCCTTTCAGATCACACATCAGGTTTAGATTTGGATACTGAATAGTATACCCAACTCATCAACTTCAGTTACCTTCTAGTTTTCCACCAGACACAATGTGTATTAATGGCATATTAGCAGCACAGAAGACAGACTTGACATGTAGGATGCTTTCTCAGGGCCAAACCTTTTTTTTTTATTCAAGGAGCACATAGCATGGCACAAATCTTATTAAGTAGCTGACACTGGCCCACAGCTAGCTTCCGTGGGATATCCCTGCTCTCACAGGACAATTTCATCTTTCCTAGACAGAAGCCTGAGTGTGTCCCGCTCCCATGCATGCAGGGGCTGATGCTCCCTGGACTGGAGTCAGCCCGATGAACAGCAACGGTAAATGCATTCTGCAGTCTGGGAAGAAGATTATAAAAGGTCTTAGTCCTTAATTAATGGGATTTCTGCTATGCTGATAGCAGATTAGACAGCAGGATAGAAGGAAACATTTTCAGAAGCGTCTAAGGAGCTTAAATCCTAATGAAAACTTCACCCATAACTAACTAACTGATTCATATCTCGATGAACAGCTGGCAGTAAAATATTCAAAATCAGTAATTATTGGACTACGTCTACTCAAGCACACAGACAAATGCTTGAAAAAATCTTAATGAGCAGCTTTATGACTACATAGCTAGTAAACTGTTAAACTGCTATTTTCTTCCATGGATTTAGTGGCTTTCTATGACAAATAACTGTTATTTATGTTGCACAAGAAAAAACTGAGGACATATCTCGATGAACTTGGTTTTGGCAGCCTTCCCTCACCTCCTGTTGCTTGTTCCTGTCCCTGTGCCACCCCAACGGTTGTGCCAGCACAAGCATGTGTGCAATCACATGGTTAATCAGCGAGAGGAAGTACCTGGATTAAAAATAACCAGGTCATTTGAGCTCGGAGCAGCTCCCCTGGCTGATGATACACCATAGATGGCTCTACAGACACTGGCAAACCTGGGCACAGCCACTGGGGACATACAGCCGTGGGAATGGGCTGCTGGAAGAGTCGCTCACTTGTAAGTAGTGCGGCTGCTGGTGAAAATGTTCGTCAAACTATCAGCGATACCAAGTAACCTGTGACAGTACAGAGGAAAGGACTGAAACCGATTCTCCTGTTTGCCAGATCCATGCTTTGTACACAGTGTGTCACCGCTTTTGTTACTAAATTGTGCACTAGCGCAAATTAAAAAAAAAACAAGTCTTCATATATTTCAGAAAAGATATTCAGGACATCTGAGAAGAAAGCAATCTTTATCCCACAAGTATTTTCATAGTTTTTTTCTGCTCTGTATCAGGATAGAGCCAAGGATTTTCAAAATCTTTGATGCAAGAACATGGCAGAGAGAAATCATTCCTCTTCCAGCCAGCAGATGAGGAGTCAGCAGTTGCCCGGGAGGGAGGAGGTCAAGATTTTGCTGTCAAACCCAGAAAGGTCTCTGCAGTCATTGATGAATGTTGTACCCAGGACTTGGCTGGTTCTGCTGAAGTGCCTGACATTTCTGACCCAAATTTCTTTCTGGACCTGAGAAGCCTTCCCCCAAATGAGTTTCATAGCAGAACCGGTACGTTCCCACAAGATAGCGTTTGAGTTTTTGTGAGTCATCATTTCTGAATTTAAAAAAAGCCCAACACATTCTCACCAGAAAACTTGCAACCATCTGTATTCTGCAGACTGGAGACTTCTGAAATACTAGACTAAGATCAACCCTGGACATCAGCTCTACATCAGTGTTTGGCTTTACACTGACAATATTGTATCACGGCAGGGAAAATATAGCTACTGCAAATGTCAAAGTTTATCTTTCAAACCATTTACTTCCTGTGACCTTTGAACATGGAGGATAGATAATGGGAGACAGAAGTATTTGGCACTAAATACTCCGCTTGCTTGTCTAGAGAGAGTCACATCACAGGTTGGCTGATCAGGGTCACAGACCTGAGCCCCACTCATCCCCTGGAACAGAAATGAAGCTCAGCAAAACAAAGTAAACCAGTGGCGGTTGCTCTTCTAAAAGGGAAAGGGATAGAAAAGGCAGAAATGCAGTATCCTAGGCACTGCTGACCCCAACCACTAAAAATCTTCTTGAGGTATTTTTTCAATAGGAAAAAAAGGCCCTTTGGTTATTTTCCACTCACTAAAATAGCGAAAAGTTTCAATATTTCATCAAATGATCATACACCTAATACAAGAAAAAATTTCTGTATTTCGGCTCATTTTTATTCAAAATAATACCATGACGCCTTACAGAAACAGCAGTCTGCATGCCCACTAGTAACCCCCTTTTATTTTTTCCAGTGGGTTGGGCTCTGCATGAATGACATCTCCTACAACCCAGCATGGCCAGCAGCATCCAGCTTCCCTTTACCCAGGGGCAGCATGAGAACTGTGATGGAATTACAGCTGCCATGAAGATAAAGCACTTGTATTTGGGCACTTGCCCTTCAGTCCTGCTACGGTTTTTTTCTCCCTTTGTGGGAGGAACTCACCAGGCTGAAAAGTGTTCAGCAATGTGCTGGGAAATCTCTTGAAGTGGTATTGGGAATTAATGTAATAATTAATAAGATTCAATAGGGTCAAAAGGGAGGGTGGGGTTGTAGAGCAATTTGTTTGCATAACTTGGGCTGGGAGCGACATTTGTGCACACCTCAGGCACAACTCTGCTCGGTGCTTAATTTCTGCCTAGTGTTTACGTCTGCATAGTGCCAGAAGTCCAGTCTTCTCCAGTGCCAACCCATTATTTCAAGACACGGCAAACTCAAGACTCTGAACTTGAATCTGAAGCATTTTGGAGATCTATGCACATGGATGCATGGTTTTGGATTGTGAGAGCAGATTAAACTGTTTGTTTAAACACAACCACAGCTGTGCTGTTAACGGTCCAAGGGTAAGCATGGTCATACTAATACACAGCATCTCTAGTTCACTGCACTTTTGCATCTACTGCATCCGAAAGATCTATACCAGTAAAGCATCTTCATACTGGAGCGATTGCAACCACATGTGATAAGGAAGTCACTGCCTTCACAACCAGTTAAATCTCCAAAACACTTTTAAGTACAGAGCTGGTCCATCATACAGTGGCTCTGTGGCAGGGTCGGGAGCGGAGCAGAAATTGCCTGCCCTAACTTTGAAGGCTGCTCTCTGAAGTGTTTCAGGTCTAGGAGTAGGACCCCTGGGTGAAGTGGTTATATTCACTGAAACAGCACAGCGTGAAATGAATTTGGAAACACATTCTGCCCCAGATCAAAAGCTGGAATTCACTGAGGTATTGCTATGTTTAAGATTAAAGCCTTTAGGGTTGGATTTTTTTTTAAGACTGCCTGAAAGCCATATTGTACCACTCTTTTTCTGGTCTTGAAAGGTCTAATGATTAGATGGTGAGCCACAGCCCTGCAGAGCTAAAGCCAGGTGCTCCGATTCATTTTTAGATGTGTGGGAAATGAGTTGTCATGGAGAGGGCAAATGTTATGTCACTACTGAAAAACAAAGGCAAAAATATCAGCTGCCCACAAGGCTTCACGCTACATAGGGGCTAAGCGAGGGCTTTTGTGCTGAAAAAGGCTTGCTGCAAACAACACCAAATGCTTCTGTTTTCTTATTGCTGACAGCACCAAGTCTGCTATGTGGCAGCTCCCTCCTTGCAGCTCAAGCCCATAAAAGCCACTTATTTCAGAAACCGAAGCCAATTCACAGATAACGATTAGTTTTATCACCACCTGCACTCTCGAGCAGCGAGAAGGGGGTGTTTCACTCAGGGATGAATACAAGCAGGACGGATGCTAACATGGCTTAGCCTTATAATTTACTCATTATAGATCATACTTCTGTAGGTGGGAACAAAGACACAAAATAGTAGTTCCTAGGGTATCATGAAACTGTTGTTAAGGCAGCGGGGGCTTAATCAAGGGCTGAATGAGGCCTTACCTAGTGCAGAACATGCAGAATCCACTGCAGCTCAGACCACCTCCAGCTGCTCAGCATCTTTTTGGAGTGAAGTCTTGGCTTACTGCATCTTTCAATATCTCTGTGCTCTAGATGGTGACTAGCAGCCACAGCACAGGGAGGGCTGTGGGGTGGCTTGGGTGGCCAGACCAAGGGGTTTATGCAGTTTGCCCAGTCCCAGGCTGTTGCCCTCTGTGACACTGGGACTCAAGCTGCGGTTCTCAGGCAGCCTTTGGGACCACAGTCCCTAATCCACGCAATTGAAAGCTGCCCTGGCAACCTCTGAGCTGAGTAAACAAGGATCAGTGAACATCTCCCAACCCTTTGGAAACAGTCCCTGGAACAGGGAACTTCCTCGTCTGATAAGAGCAGAGTGATTGAAGGGGACATGGGGGAAATACAGACACACAGGGATCACCACTGCAGGCTGCAAGAGCAGGCACAGCTAATCCGCTTCACCTTCATAATTATAGAATATAGAATCATAGAATCATAGAA
>NW_009209602.1:0-3022 GCF_000690835.1 Fulmarus glacialis
CTATGATTCTATGATTCTATGATCATAGTTATGGCTCTTTTGTGATTTGCACAAAAAAGTAGCAATCAAACCCCAATACGATAGACATACTTTATTCAATCTCCAAATCAATTCACAAAAAGAAAAACGATACTTGTTTTTAAATAATTGTATTATGCTATATATTACAAGTATAAAATACTGCCTTTTTTAACGCTTGCAGAGTCTTAGCTCCATCTTCTCAGGGTCGTATAATAACATTCCAGGAGCAAGTTTCATCATGTGTCTCTGAAAGGATCCAAATAAACTTTCCATTTCACTGCACAGAAAGCAGTAGCATCGTGTAAGTGTGGCTTATTCTGCCCTGCCATGTGGGCTGGTCTCTTCACCCCTCTGTTTGTCACATGCCAAACTGGCTTGCTTGCAGACTTCCAGTCTGCCTCTCCCATTCAAGCCCCGCCATGGGGTTGCCGCTGTTCCAGGGCTCATGCTCAGCTCCTTCACTGGGCGAATTTTCTTTCACAAGAAACAGGGCTTAAATCCATCTTTTTATAATTACAGAGATGGAGAAACACATTCCTGCAAATTTAAGAAAGCTAGGCTGTACATTTTAAGTTATCCGTCTTAAGTTATACTGATCACAGCAGAATTTTAAAGAAAACAAATGAGAAACGAAATGCAGGGAAGCACCCCTTAACCTCCTAATAGTTCATGTATGTTCATGTAGACTCTGAAACAACCTAGATGGCAGCCATCAAATTACAACTCATGGATCATTATTCCTAGCCAATAAATGAGTTCTATAAAACTACAAGTTCTCCTGGAAACTCCTTCAGGTGGTACAGATGTGGTAATTAGAAAATAATAGACTAAACCCATGAAAGCAGTAATAAAAAGTTAGAATACTGCTTGTGCACTCAGTAATACAGAACAGGTGCTCTAATAGCAAAGGTGTAAGAGCTAAAGGAACAGGCTGGTGTCTAATACTCCACTAGATTTTACAATTGTGGAAGATACTACAAATACCAAAAACTCTGATGCGACTAATAATATATTAGATCATTTTTGGAAGCTGGCTTTAGAAAGCTAATAGAACACAACTAGCAGAACTAAAGAAGCCTGCTTGCACCTCACAGCTGAACCTGTTCCAATCCCCTCATCGCATCTTGTGTCCTACGCCTACTGGTCGGGGAACAAGCGCATGCGCTGGAGCCCTCCCATGGGCTGCGTCCTGGGTAGCCAGTGGCTACCAGCTCCTGCCTGCTGACCTGACAGGACAGCTTCTACCGGCTGGCAAGCCGGGCAGATCCCTCTGGGGAGCTGCAGCGAAGCCCTCCCCGGCCACGCGGTGTGCCAGCCCTGTTAGAGGGAGTCTCTGCTTCATTCTTCAAGAAACCTGTCATTTATTATCGAAATCAGCCCCGTATGGCTGAACTACTCACTGGCTTGAAGTCACTGGAGAGGGGGCAAAGGAGAGGGCAGCCAAATCATTTGGAATGCAGCTAAAATACTTTATAGAGTTTAAGGTTAAAGGAGATCATTGGATCACATACTCTGACTGTGGGCCAGTTAAGTCTTATTACTAGTCCCAAACTGAATCAAGGAGTTTACAATTAAAAGTTACATTTGCGTTATCTCAGCTCCTGACCACTGATTCTTCTATGTTTTTTCTACCATTTTGAAAAGCTTTAGCTTAGCATGTGATACTTTTTCCTTGTAAATGTTTTCGAACACTGCAGTAAAGCGAACTCTTGCAGATCTTTTTGACAAACTAAATTAATGTAGCTTTTTAAATGTATTGTAAAAGATTTCCTCCAGTCCTGTAATATTTTGGCAGGTGTTTTCTGCACCACCTGATCTTTAATGTCAGAGCTACACACCTTGTTCTAGTATCAGTCTCATTAATAGACACAGGAATTGATTTCCTGTACACTAATCTTGGTAGTACATCCAACAGTCATACCGGACACATTGCACGGGGACCTTATCTGTAATAGTTTGCTTGAAGACAATCTTTTCCAAGACACAAGCTCTCATTCCAGAGGTATGGCTTGTATTCTTGGAAAACACATACACATTTTGCTGTAAAAGCCTGTTTGAAAGCGTTAATTTTACTAAGCAGTCCAGATGACATTGCAGTTGCTCTCACAGTAGTTTACCAAGTTATCATTTAGCACATCCATGGATTTTATTAACAGTGAGTTTATTCTGGATCTTTGGTAAAAATCTTGAAAGCCGCTGAGCCTGCAGAACCTTGCAAACCCCAATGTCATGAAGAGTAACCCCTGCACACATTAACCGTTTAATTGCACTAGCTATTAGAAGTATATATGGTATTAACCATAGGACTCAAGAGACCATTTTGCAGTTCTAAGCCTAATGATTAGGAACTGTAGAGTCATGACGGTTTTGCAGTTACTTTTATCAATTTACCTTTAAATCTCACTGAATAAGGCTATCAGAATTGTTTTAGACCTGTGAGACGATTAAGGATATCTTACATATTTATCAAATGGTTTACGTATCTTTTCTACTGTTTTGCCTGTGGTTGATGTTAAACAGTCAAGCATTGTACAGGTCATTCTGCTTGATCTTTTGAAAACCGGCAGAACACGAATGCTTTTTTATTTCTCAGGAACTTCTTTCATATTTAAAGATTTATTAAACCCCAAACTTAGATACTTCCTTAGCCAACTCTGTCAAGATCCCAGGGTGCAAATTAGCTAGACTCTTCATTAAGAACAGTCTAGGGTTGCTCGGAACAGAAGATTCCCCACAGACTTGACAAACACCTCGCCACGTGATGCGAGTACAACATCTTGCTTCTCCCAGGTACGGCAGAGATGTTCACTCAATATTATCGATCGCCCGCGTCGTTACTGCTATAGCATCTAAGAACCATCTCCACCTCAGAGAGACTCCCCTTACCCCTTCTGTTTTTCAGTTTTTTAAAAAATTCCCCTCAGCTGGCCCACGCCCAGCAGCACCCCCGCTCTGGGGCCCCCGCGAGGTGCCAGCCCCGGCCCCGGGGCGCACCTGAGCA
>NW_009209603.1:0-3171 GCF_000690835.1 Fulmarus glacialis
GAGGAGGAGGAGCGTGGCTGCCAGGGCTAACCCTTACTTTGGTCTGAAGGGAAAACGGAAGGGAAGCACGCCTCTGGTTTCCAGTTTGACTTCAAGACACAGATAGATCGCATGATTTGACTGTGGCTTTGGAGGTGACTGCATGCAATGGGCCCTTAATTTATTTTCTGCTTTAGTTCCGCAGGCCTTTTTAGTTTAAGGGCTGCCTTTGAAGACAAGACATTGATCCGAAGTTTTGTTTATTCTAAATAATGTTTTACACAGCAGTTTATTCTAGAAAGCTTGCAGACCTACTTAAAGATTTAACATTGCTTACATTTCAAGTCACTCCGCTGCAGCGGTGCCATTAGGTGCACTTAGGGATGCTTTGGGTCTGCCCCAAAGCCCTTTCCCTTCAGCTCAGACCAGCGCCAGTCGGATGGCAGCAGTGCGTGCAGTCCTCTTCTGCGTGGACCACCTGCCCCCCAACACATCTGTGCAGGAGCAGGGGGTAATATGGACCCCATATTACTGGGGTCCTCCTGGAGCTTGGTCCTCCTTCCTCTCTCCTTGTTCCTCCTGGGGATCTCGCACAAGCGGTTTGCTCCCCTCTGCGTCAGCCCATCAGTAAGCCAGTGGAAGAGCTCATTGATCTCTCGGGGGTCTTATGAATAGGGTTCTTGCAATGGCTATTGATTGCTCTGAATGAAAGATGCAGTAAAGATGCAAAATGCTGCTTTCATTATGACATATTCCTGAGTTATCCGTTGCCATCTAGTCCTAGCAATCATATTTTGAAGTTTCTGAGTAATACAAGGTTATATTTCAGGGATGAATTACAGCCGTAAATGTGCATTTTGATATGTAAAATTCCAACGTAATAGTAGAATACTTAACTAATACGCTTACAATATGCAAGCAATCCCCTGGACTGTAAGTCACGACTACTTGAAGCTGATCTCCTTGATCTTGAAATCAAATTAAAAAAATACCTGAAGCTTCTCAAACATGCTGGACTGGGATCCACCTCTAGGAAACAGGAGAACATTCTTAAAAATCTTGTCCTCCGCTTAGAAATGAAGGGAAGGCTGCAGGCACATTCCAGGGCTCCCAGGACGTGACCTCCAGCCTTTAGCAGTATGCCGTTATGTTAAAACATTAACTATTTCAAACACTTCTGGCAAGATGCAATTAAGTTTTGGGTTCCTTGTCCCGTTTAATTATTAGAGCTTTCTTGTGTGTTTGCAGCCCTACTTACCATGAAGTCCCGGCCTGCTTATGTTGCATTTAATTGTTCTATTGATCAATTCTCAGGGTGTAAATTGAACCTTCAGGCTCAGCCTGAATGAAGGAGAGCCGGGTCGGGGCACTGCCTTAGAAGCAAATGTAAGTTCCAGAGAGTCCAGATTTTCCCGTGCCGGTACCTTCTTGTCTGCAGGATGAAGTACTGTCGCCTTTGAGCAGCTGCAGCTTAGCCTGGTACACCAGGCTAATGGCTTTAATCAGCAGGTGGAGATCAGAGACATCACCTAGAAAGCAAAACTGAGCCTTTCATTTAAACCCAACCTATATCTATTGGAAACCTAGAGGCCGTGCTGGGCCCTGGGGCTGGACCCAACATGCAAACAGCCCAGCAGGAGCGTAGAAGTTTCCTTTCTTAGTCATGTATGAAAAAGGCTTTTACAGTGTTTAATAAGAATCATTATTTTTCTTAATGTTTTTTAGAAAATCTATATGGAATGGTACATATTCTTTTGGTGACCGGGGTTTTTTTTAGGAATCTGTGTACTCTGGAGTGTATGTATGTGTAACAAAGATAGTTTTCCTGAGCATGACAGAAAACACTAGTTTAAATAAAAAATTACAAATGATCATTATTAGAGTCTAGTACCTAAAAACCTACCTATTGCAAATCTGTTGATTTGGCCTGTTGAAACACTCAGTAACTTTGACAAAGTAGTGTAGCACTCTGCACTGTATCCAGGGCTACAGCAGAACATTGATAAATGTAGAGAGATAGAGGGATATATATTTTAAAGAAACAAACCCACTGGGATTTTTCGCTATTTATGTTTAATAGGTTTTATTGTATTTACAATTATTTCAGAACATAGCCTGAATCCCAACGGTTCTTTGTGGGATACGGATTATGAAGGACTGTTGCACAGTAAGAAAACCCTTCCCGGGACCGTGGGCTCGTACAAACCCTCCAGCCTGTTCAGGAGCAGCTCTCTCCTGAGTCACCAGGGAAGGAGAAGTTTTCCAAGTCAGAACGTGGGCCAGAAACCGCAAGAAAAGCAGTTGTCCTGTGACATGCTCCTTAAACTTTCCAGATATATTTTAATGGATACCTTTGGACCTAGCTTGGCCTGGAATCTCTTTCGGTTTTATAACTGTGATCGAGAAGTCAACCTGCCCAAAATTCGTATCAGTCCTCTCAAGGTGGCCCAGCAGAAGGTGAAGCCGTTCTTGCTACACAAGGTGCTTCAGCTCCTCAGGAATATGGGAGTGTTGTCTGAAGCTCAGCAGTCCAAGGCCTTCTCTCTGCTCAAGAAGCAAATGCTTAAACCAAGGAAAACACCTTTAAAGCCCAAAGTGGAACAAAGTGGTAGGTATATAAGGAGGAGATGTGGTTTTGGTATCTCAAATGCTTTCTGGTGCTGGCTGAGTGGAGCCGTGGGGCCAGGCTCTGTGCTGCCAGGGCAAGGGGTGCCGGCGAGGGGTGGACGTCACTGGATGCAATCCGGTACGCGGTGGTCCTGTGTCGTGCCAGGAGCCGGCAGTCAGTGTTCAGGCTGAGCCAGAGCCAGGGCTCGGAGAGCTCAGCCCTAAGCAGGAGGTCTGTGATGAGGCGGGTAGGAAGCAATTGCTGTCTGCAGAAGAGGAGACGCTAGATGAAGGCTGGTAGGGCGCGCGGGGGGCAGTGGCCGCAGATGGGCCATTATAAGGAGACAGTCTGTGGGAGTCAATACAGGCACTAAAAGCCATGTTGTGGTAACGCGGTGCCCGGCTCGGTGGGGCTGCCAGGCCCACGGCGGCCCCTGAGTGCAGCTCTAATGCGAGCATTAGCGGTGTGTTGCTCACCGCTCCCCGGGGGCCCGGCCGTGCCAGGGCCTCCAGCTCCCACCAGAAGCTGAAGTGCTCCCCTCCCCTGCTCCGGGCTGGGGCTTGCCTGTGGGAATACAGCAAACG
>NW_009209604.1:0-3718 GCF_000690835.1 Fulmarus glacialis
TGCAGCCCCCCTGCCAGCGCCTGGGCACCAGCACCCAATACAGTCATTAACATCTTCCCTGACTGTTTTTGACTGTCCTTAATACCTTTTTTCCCTAGAATGACCTGACTCTAATGAGAGATGAGACTGGGGATACCACTAGAACTCAGAAAACAAACACCATTCCTTGGTCCTCTTTTATTTAGCAGTGTTGTCAGATATCACTCTTCTAGTGTCATGGCTTATTCCATTTTGTTCTTATGGCCAATGGCAGGATGTGATACAGATCACTAGCATGCATTCCATAGTCCTTGTACACCATCCTTGCATTTAAATAAACTGAGTAAATGGAAATAAAGAACTGTGATGGATGCATAACACAGGAATATAGTGCCTCAGTTCATCTTGAAGCATTGTCATAATTTGAAATGCAAATCAATAAAAAAGGTAATAATGCTTGTGTCTCAGAAATCTGTTGAAAGTAGAGAAGTGCCAATAAACAGGTTTAATGCATTTTATTTTTTAGATACCAATGTCTGCAAGTTTTGCAGTTTTGCAGCTTGAAGATGGCTGGACTTGTAGCAAAATTAACTATAATCTGTTTCTCTGTATAGGGAAAAAAGTCCAAAACCAAACAAACTTATCTAAATTAATCTAGAGACTGGATCTCCCCAGCAAAATAACAGGTTTGTTTTCTCTTATCAAACAAGTCTGAAACTTTTCACAGAGATTTAGTTTTTCTTTTTCTTTTTCCTTTTCTTTTCTTTTTTTTTTTTTTTTTGTAAGTTGAGTGGTGTAAACAGCATTAGCATAATTCTGTAGCAAGTATTTCATCTGTTCAAGTACTAATTTTGAGGTGAATGTCTCCTGTGGGACACAACTCAATTATGCATCAGTTTTACTTGTAATTCCTACAAACTGTTCTGTATTTTACTTAAAGTTAATAAGTTTCTGTTTCAATATACCTGCAAGCTAGAAATATGCTTTTCTTCTTTTGCCTGAGTACATAATTTATTCCCATGTGACTTTTTTTAAACTGCACATTTTTATTGCATACTGATATTTGGAGCATGCTAGACTCCAGCATGCACCAATGGATGTAACAATTCCATTAGGAGATTCCATACTGGCAGCCAGTGGAATCATAGTTGGACTCCAAGTGGCTTGTATGGTTAAAGCACTACAGTAATACTGCAGAGAAAGAAAAGGTTTCATCAG
The DNA here is from genome assembly GCF_000690835.1 of Fulmarus glacialis. Classification (NCBI taxonomy): domain Eukaryota; kingdom Metazoa; phylum Chordata; class Aves; order Procellariiformes; family Procellariidae; genus Fulmarus; species Fulmarus glacialis. Next base: position 1,198 of record NW_009209604.1, read on the forward strand.
ACCATAAAAAGCTACAACATGCCAGTTGGCTCACTGTCCTAGAGAATGTACCTGTACAACTAGTGTAAAATAAATATTTTAACTTTAGACTGTTATATGTGAAAAATATAATTTGCTGTCTTAAAATGCAAACAGTAGAAAAGGATAAGCTTCTTCATCACTGACTTTAAAACATTCTGTATCTTGGTTGTTACAGCAATCACCTGCCAAGATTTTTTACTGAGTTTTCTGAAGTTCATACCCATGGTTTAGCAGATTCAGAGAAGGTATTTATACCAAACAGTCCCATCTTCCAGGAAAGTGTTCTAGCCAATAGTTTATGTTGCTTCATGACCTGGCCTCTCCAACACCACTGTAACTGTTTTATAAAATACTTGGATTATTTTTTTTTTTTTTTTAAAGTATTTTTTCTCCATAGGAATGAAAAGAAAACTGGAGAGTTATAGTGTGGCTTGGTTGTTTGCTTTTTTCATTACATCAATGGGCTTTGCCACTATGCTATAACCTTAAGCAATTTGTCCCATCCCTTACTTCTTTGCCTTTCCCTTCCTTTTCCTTTCATGCCTCTGGAAGTCAGATTGTAGCCCGTAGCACTTTGAACAGTACTGTAGTTCTTTGATCTGGTGCTTAGCCAGTGAATTTACACTGTGTGGTGAACTGAAGCAAACTGCCACAATATCCTTAAGTCAGTAAAATCCCAGAACTAAAAATGAACTGTATTCTCCCATTAGGCTGAGCTTGTCATCTAATGGGGGAATAGCACCTATTTTATAACTATTTTAGGAAGCTTAATAAGATGCTTGCTATAAAATAAATAGTTCTGAAAGTATGAACATATCTGAACTGAAAGTACTTGTCACAAACAGATTCCTATTTTCTGTGTGAAACTGGTACTTCTTTCAGTGCTTCTCTCTTTATTATTTTCCCCTCATGGAAGTTCTACTTTTCTTGGATCATAAATCCATATGATTGCACAGATCATGTGGGTGCCTTGGCAAGTCTGATGATACTGCAAAAATTGGGTTAGCTGGCTTTACTTGAGCTGTTATGAAATGTATTTCAAGCCTACAGAAGTCTTTTAGGAGATAGCTGTGAGCATTTCCAATATCATAAGCTTACAATCAGTTACTCAGTTTCAGGTTACTTTTAAAGGTCCTTTGGATTCACTTTTTGTTGATAGACTTTTTCATATTTTTCATATTTCAGCTTGTCAGTAGCTCGCACTAAAATATGGTTTGAAAATGCGGTCCCTGAACTCAGATATCAGATTATTACTCTGAGTTTGAAAGCAAAACATGACATTTTCCTAGATAACAAAGGAAAGGTCCTACATTATTGGACAAATCCGTCACAGTGTCCTGTGTTAAACAGGAGTTTGGAAACACATTGCTATTGTTGCAGGGCATCATTGACATGTTGAAACTATAGATATTGAAGCACCTATTTTTCAATTACAATTGTAACCAGTTTTACTTACCATTTATAAATATGAATATAATTATCCACTGAAATTAAGCAAAAATAAATCATGACTCTTATTCAGATCTGTATATGTTTCTGTACAAAGTGTAGAGGACCTACTTATCTAAATCAGAGGACTGTGAAACCATCTCACTATTTTTCCAGCACACTAAAGAACATCCTATTGACTTCAGTTAATATACGCTTCAATTAATATTCAGTACTCCTAAGAAGTTATACATTTGTCTTTCAGACAGGTTGCCCCATAGGTGGGCAACATAAAAACACAGTATTAATATTTCTTGATGACAATAAACTATTTAGGAGATATTTGCAGGAGAAATATACAAAGGCTCAAAACTAAACAATTTATGAAAATCTCTGAAAAGCAGTGGATTTGTAAAGTTTACAATATTATCTTCCAGACTAGTTGTTATTTTATTATGCCTTGACATGTTAACTATCGATCCAATATTCTAGGGAGACAGACTGAATTTTCTTTCCATTTGAATTTTTGCTCAAGAATTTCAGATTAATTTACAAAGAGAAAGAACTCTGATATCATCAATAGATCATCAGTATATTTTGCTTTCTTTAAACTGGAGATTTATTTCTCATGGATATTGGTATTGCACTTTATGCTAAAATTACATGTGGTATTTATGCATGCATGGGTTTCTATATGCCAACTAGACCTTATGTGAGTTCTTGTCTTGTAGTATCTGGACTTCAATGGATTAGACTCCTCAGACTTTAAATCATCAAAAGACCAATGAAATTCTTAAGTTTGATTCCTAAGCTCGTGTTTACAGGTTACTGAGACTTTATACACCAAGTTACGGTATAATGTTCTACAGGGAAAATGATAAGATTAACATAGGACAAACTAACAGCTTGTAGGCAGAAACACAAATTCCCTTTAGTTGGATAGGCAGCTAACAGAACAAGCCAAAATAAAGTAAAACAGGATGCTACCTTGTAAAATGTATTTCAAACCTGAGCAAATTTAGAACAAAATTGATTGTTCTGCTTGAGGAAAAGGAAACGGGGGGGTTTGGGG
>NW_009209605.1:0-30292 GCF_000690835.1 Fulmarus glacialis
CCCTGGAAGTATTTAAAAGACATGTAGATGAGGTGCTTAGGGACATGGTTTAGTGGGCATGGTGGTGTTGAGTTGACGGTTGGACTCAATGATCTTAGAGGTCTTTTCCAACCTTAATGATTCTGTGATTCTATAATTGAATGTCTGTTTTAGAGAAGCTCTAGAGAGGTTTGCTGTTCTCAGCTCTGCTACCCTCATAGTTCTTCCAGGAGTGTGCAAAATACCAGGGATGCACAGTGAGTGCATATAGAATAAGAGAGAGGAGAGAAAGCTGTGCTCTGCAGGAGAAGAGAGTGCAGCTTCAGCAGATCTCACATTCCTACACATGGGAAGTATACCAAGAAGGGTGTGTAGAAAACCACAAAAAAAAAGGAGAGTGGAAGGAAGACTGGAGTTATTACAGCTTTCCAGAAGGAGCAAATGCATAGGGTCTGGAATCTAGAGTGCAAGCTTGCTGCAGTCAACCCAAACTAGTTTATCCCAATCACTGTGTTTTTTTCCACTCTGGAAAAAGAAATGCACAGAACTATAACTGTCCAGCAGCAGAGCTCTTCAGCTACAGCAAAAAATCTTAGCAACAAAGGAAGCAAGTGAGTATCTTAAAAACAAATGGGTTTTTTTCTTGCTTATTATGGAAGAGACAGAAGCAGAAGAAATGGGCTTGACACTTTTACTTATGTTTAATGGATTTTAAAGTAGCTCTTGGCAATGCAATGTATCCCTTTTAAAGGACCAGTGAGATAGAAAGCAGCCAAAACCTTGCAAATGCCTGCAAACTAAGCATGACTGGAGAACATACAACATTTTGGTACCCAGAAGACTTTCTTTTTTCTCTACCCAAAGTTAAAGTAAACTTTCCTTTACTTCCCCCCAAGCTCCTAGCAGTTCTTTAGTTAATTTTTTGAAAGAACTGACCAGGGTGAGGCATATTATTTGACATCCTTCTTGGAAGAGCACCCAAAGCACACTTAGTCTGCTCTTGCTCTTCTACCTCTATACACATATTAGCAAAGATTCTCAATTTTGTTGATTTGCCTTTCACTGTTGTCCTGCCTTTAAAGACACTGTACTGATGTGCACCAAGTGTTATGCAAGTCCATGTAGGTGTTGAACTCCCTTTCCAGGCAAACAGAAAGAATTAGTCACACTGAATGGAAACCATCACACCACATAGCAGAGTATCTGTTGTTTTTCTGAAAATTTTGGATTAAAGAAGGGTACAAGTGGGTTAAGATTGATTTTTTCAAAGTATTGCAAAATAAACAATGGATGGATGCTTTTATTCCTTCCTTGGTAGATATTTTTATTCCTTCCTTGGTTTTTGAAAGGAGTATGATCATTACAGAAAGTTTAAAAAAACCCACAACCAAATAACCCTGAAAAGAACTTAAAGATCTTGATTAATTTCACTATTTAATGGAAAGATTGGATTTTTCCACAGGTGACTATATGCTGCATTATTACCTACATTAGATTTTGTTGCAGTCTGCTTACTGATAAAAATAATGGGTTTGAGAGGGAATTAAATGCCCAATTTTCCTGCTATATCTTTTCTATCGCCCCAAACCTCCTCAACACAAAAAAGTTTGCAAACAGTTCAGCAAGAAAAAAAATAATCCACCTCCTGCCAGCAAAAATATCACTACTTAATTAACAAGCCAGTGGAAAAACCCTTTTTTATTTCATAATTTTGTATAATCAAAGTATCTAAAAGCTGACATAAAGTTAGACACAATTAAGCCTTTGCAGTCTCCAGACAAAAGCCTTTTAGTATCGTGTAGAGACTGCAAATATCCTCCAAAAGGCTAAGTAAAAGCATTCAAAACATTTACACAATACAAAAAGAAACAGCCAAAAAGTAGATGGGGTACAAGTTACAGACTCTCCAAATATTTTTTTCATTGTTGAGATATAAAAAAAATAATTGGATTACCAACCTGTTGCTAGAAAGTTAAAATGATAATATACTGAATAAAGGTAGTGCTTTATCAAATAGCAATTTCTGTGACGATGGTAAAAGTCTAGTGAATTAAAACCAAAATGTATATTTTTCTTTTCCTAAATGGACAGCCCAGTATACATCTGTAGGTACTGAACTAAAACCAGGGCGTGTCAGTTGGATGTATGGAAGGTGCAAAGAATATGCAAAGGAGCAGAAAAGACTTCAATCATTTCCTTCTGTCACCTTTGCTAAAAGTAATTTAATGGATAAATGCAACGCACCATATCTTGTGGTTATTTTCTCCATTGTGTGGGATAAATGAACCTGTCACAAGGCAAAACTGAACACGTTTTAAGGTATGAACACCTCATTAAATGTTTGAATAAAAAAAGCCACCAACCTATGCAAGTAATAAAACTAATTTAATTGTCTTTTGAAGGACTTGCCTTGATAAGTTTGCAGAATAAGTATTCAATCACTGGAAACATGGGGAGCACTCTGGTATTGAAAGTTTGATAAGCATCTCGGTAGGCTTTGTTTTCAGTGAAAATCAACGTAACCCAGAGCAACTGTAATGATCTGGGCTCAGATCTACAATAATTTGGTCTAAAGAGCTTCATTGTTACTTCTTGGAGTTTTGTCCTTTTTTTTTAAATCAAGAAACGAACTTGCACTTCAGCTTCCCCTATCCATTGGCCTATACCTTCCACTGAACTATCCCTTGAGGTCTGTTCCTTCCCCCTCCAACCACTCTTCTCTGTCCCTAGCTGTTCATTTTGACTCAATGAAAGGGAACAATTCATTGCTCTTGTTATCAGGTTGAAGGCTAGATGTCCATCCAATGAAGAGTCAAAAATCAAGTTTTCTGAAGTAAACCAATAGGATAACAACAGATTAAGCCATTGCTGGACCTGATCAACAGTTACATCATGCAGAATCAGTTAACCAACACATTTCATCTCTAGTTCTTCAGAATAATAAAAGTCAATCCAGTGTCTTTATAGAAATTAAAGATTATTCACATACTTAATTTGCAATGGAAAATAATTTAGTCCACTATAATGATCCATATTACAATAAAGACAGTTTAATGTTTCAGTGAAAGTGCCTGTTGCACCTCTGCAGAAGTTATCACTATTTATCACTATTTATACCGTTCCAAGTGTGTCTTCACACTGACCTTTTGTCAGGGTTTTATGATACTAAATTTACTGCAATAACTTCGTATTTTCACCGACATGTAAACAAGAGCAAATACCCATTATTGACAACAGTATTTAAAATCTGCAAGATGCTTTCATCAGCATGATTATTGTCGTGCCTTCTGGGTTTCAATAATAATTTTTCCTACTGTTCCCATCACTAGGTCTACACTCACTAAATTCCAGCTCCAACTTAGCCTAACATCTACTTCCCCTTCTCCAGCTTCACCAAGCTCCCATAATCAGGCTAGTATTCTCCATTCTCTGCATGGTTTTGCCTTCCCATGTCTTTCCTTCTCCTAGTTTGGCCAGACAAATCCCCCTTCCATGGGGACAGAATTCTATACCTGTGCTTCCAGCTGTTCCACCTTCACCCCCTCCAGCTGTCTGATTCAATGCCTCGCAAGCATTGAAGTAAATAAGTAAGCAATCGCTTACTTCCTCAGTCTCATCAGTTTCCTTCAAGAAAGTGTTGAAGCAGTGTGTTATTTCACCATTCCCATCTTTCTTCTCTCTTCTTGTATATTTTTATTTATCTGTATTTTAAGTTAATGCATTATTATAAAGGACAGAAGCTTCTGAAACAAACAAAAACTGTAATCTTCATGTAAATCACAAGGCTCTTGGAGGGGACTTTGAAAATACAGCTGAACTGACGATAAATATTGGAAGTAGTAACATTAGGAAGACAAAGTATGCTTCAGAGGCAATACGTTGGATTACGTTCAGGAAGTCATTAAAGGCACCTTGGAGACTATAGTATTGGAAGATTCCCATTCATCAATATATTTTGGGAGATCTGACACATGGGTCTTCTTATAAATAATTTTGATAGTCTTAAAGAAAACTTTTATTGAATCTAGTGCAATATTTTGCATAAAATAGTGTGCCTAGAGCCCACAACTTTATAAAAAGGAGGTGGCAGGTCTGCTAAGAGATGAATAAAGTTGAAAATACAAAGGAACTTGAGAAGTTGGGAGAAACATCTACAGTAAAGCAAAAATGCTTTAACTGATGGCTTGTGAGGGAAATATACCTCATGAATTAAGAGTTCTGTGCATTAGAAACATGCTGCATTATATAGTGGTTGTGAGAGACACCTGAGACAAGAGCTAGCTCACAACAGCACTAACACAGTTTTTGGGAGGCACGCTATTCAGTGAAAAAACAGAAATACATGGATATTAAAAGTGTTAGAATGTTGTGTGTTAATTGGTCTATATAAATTTCACAATCTTAGAGTTAGTCTTGCTTTTTGTTTTTCTTTCCCCACTTGCTGAGAACCACAAAATCATGCAGGTGGGAAGGGATGCCAGGAGGCCACCTAATCCAACCTGCTGCTCAAAGTTGCAGCAGGTTCAACAGGGCCTTGTTCAGTCAAGTTTTGAACATCTCCAAAGATAGAGAGTCCATAGCCTCTCCAGGTCCCTGCTGCAGTGTCTAACCACCCCCATGGTTGAAAGTTTTTTCTTATATCAAATTGGAGCTTCCCCACGTTCTCAGTTTTTTGTGTGAGTTACCTCTCACCCTTCCACTACACACCTCTGAAAAGAGCCTGGCTCCCTTTTCTCTTAATTATCCCGTTAAGTGGCTGTAGGCACTGATAAAATCTCCCTTTAGGCTAGTGTTCTTATGGCTGAACAAATCCTTAAGAGCTCTCAGCTGCTCATCATACATTATGTGCCTCTAGACCCCAGCCTTCCTAGTGCCCGTTCACTGGACTCACTCCAATATGTCAACGCCTTGTACTGGGGAGCCCCAAACTGAACATGACATTCCAGACATGATTTCACAGTCCCAGATGGAGGGAAGGAAACATTTCCTTTTGGCCACACTCTTGCTAATACAGCCCACTATGCCTTTGACTGCCTTTGCTGCAAAGGCACACTGCTGACACGTGTTCAACTTCTTGTCCATTAGGACTCCCAGGCCCTTTTCTGCAAAGTTGCTTTCTGGCCAGTCAGGCCCCCAGCCCATTATTCCACCCCAGGTGCAGTACTCTGCACTTGCCTTTGTTGGACTTCCTGTGGACTCCATCAGCCCATTTCTCCAACCTAGGTCTCTGTGGGTAGCAGCCCCATCCTCCAGTATATCATTTGCTTCCCCCATAACTCAGTACCGCGTTGCAAACTTGCCGGGAGTACACTCTGTCCCATCATCCAAGTCATTCATAAAGATATTATAAAATTTTGACACACGTATCAATCTTGAGCGATGTCACTGGCGGCTGGCAGCCCACTGGCCTTCATAACACTGACAGTCACAACCCTTTAAGCCCAACAGTTCAGCCAATTTTCCACCCAGCTTACCATTCACTTACTCAGTCCGTATCTCACCAATTTGGCTATAAGGATACTACTATAGGAGACCATGCTAGATAAACCCATTTGCTGTACTTGGTCTCCTACATTTGCTGCTCCAGGCAAGCCTTTGGAATATCAACCATGGCAGAGCTCTGATCTCAGGACAAGCTTCTGTTACCTCTTAAGCAAACTACAGTAAAAGTCATGAGACAAATCCTATGTCAAATATTTCAGTTATCCTGCAGTGATCCAGCTCCAAAGAACCTTAGACAGAAATCCTTCTGAAATCCTTTTGTAGCTGCAAAAATGACATGTTGAAATACCACTGGCCAAAGATGAGTAGTATACCAATACTGTCTTGAAATTCAGCAGTGTTATAACCACTCTCCCTAGTTCTCCTTCTCTCACAAATTCCTCTTATAAATGGTGAAGGAAAACTCATTGGCATTTGCTCCCCAGCTCAACTAACTTGTGTAGACCCCACAGGTTTATTTCTGTAGAGGACTAAGAGTTTGCTGTTGATTTCAACAGACCACTATTTTGACCTCTCTCCGTATCAATATACAAATTCTCCAAAATTTAAATATTTGGGCTCCTTGAATAATGTAAATTTCATAAACTTTGTTTTCATTGTGTACTACTCAGTGAACATCATGCTGAAATATTGTATAAACTATGCATTCCTATCTTTGAAATTTATAATTAAATCCAAATGTCAATATGACTTATTTTTAAAGCATCTCTCAAACACCATATGAGGAAAGAATACAATTCTACAGTATACAGTGGAGGGAAAAAAAAAAAAAGATCATTAAAAGCTGTAGACTACAGGCACACTATTTTACATGAAAGCACTATGTTCAGTAAACTTCTCCTCTGAGTCAAGACTATCAACATGATTTATAAACATGAAAATGACATCAACTGCACCTATTCTTTGTACACGCCCCCCGAAAAGTACCCAGAATTTCATCTCTAACTTTCCAACAAGTTCACAGGCCCTCATAAGAGCACAGCAATGAAAAAAGATTCTTTCATTTTACGTCAGAAGTATTCACAATGCTTGAGAAAATTGGCTCTGGCAGCATTCCCATTTTATGTACACACGCCATTAACTTCTGCACTGTCTTTGCCCTACGAACTAACCTTAACATTTAAAGATAGGAAAAAGTAAACTATCCTTGTACCCCTTTAAATATCTAGCTAACCTTTAGCTTTTATTAAAATCAAGTTTTTAAAAGTCTTGCCTTAATTTTGTATAAAGTAAACATACTCTTTACAAAGAAGCATTTAGGCCTTGGCCACTCAGGGTTGCAGGTAGACCATTACATCAGCCCTGAGCCAAGCATGAGCAGCTCACTCTGCAGAACCCAAGCCTTGACAGGCAGACCCTTCCACGAGAGATTTTTTCCTAAGAAAATGCAAAGCTGGTTCCTAGTCCCTTCTCAAATCCCATACACCAGTTAGTGGTTCTGCACTCACACCGACAGTTGTACAAAGGCTGCCCACAGCTGAAAAGCAGAAAGATCATAGGCAGGGAAGCCATTTATGGCACTGGAGAAGGTGACACATGGCATCAATATGGGGAAGTCTAGGGAAGGTGCCTGACGGAAGCCTAAAAGGAGGTGGGATAAAGGGGGCTGGGATTCCAGGAGGCTCTTTGGGGTATGAAGTGGACAATTTCTCCAGAGAAGGTGGAAGAGGATTTGGAAGAGTTGGGGTACACAATGCTCAGTACAGGCACAGGAATTATTTCAGACAGCCCGGCATTTGCCTCTTCTCACAGATGCTTTGGGTACCGTGCTGGACCTTGGCATCTTAGTATTAAATTGTGGAAGATATATAGAGCCCACTCTTTCAAAACCAAGTCCTTGTCCACACCCTTTCCCCATTTCTACCTACTGTCCAAGAACAGCACCTTTATGGGCAGAAAGTCTCATGGAGCACCTTAGAACCTCCACGTCCACTACATTGCCACTTGCTTTGCTGATGGAGTGGCTTCATACACACATCTTTGTTTTACATCTGCTTTAAAATTCCTAATCATGCAGTCCTGATGAGGATGGGCCAGGTGCATCTGTTTGTCTCCCCCCACCTCCATCTGCTGTCATTTTCTCCAGTGAGTGCTGCTGCTACCTTTGTCCCACTTGACATCTACCTGTTCCTAAAAACAGCTGAAGGTAGTGAATGAAGATTATCAATGTCCATTGCCATAATTAAAACTATAGACACTAGATAGAAGGTCTGTGGTGTCTCAGACTGGGAGCAGCCATTGGCAACATAGTATAGGAAGGTGAAATTCCTGGTTATCTTGTTATGGTTCTGCCATGCTGTTTCACACACAATGTGAAGTTTTCTTTGGGAAATGAGAGCTGGGCTCGGAGCACAAAATGCAGATAAAGTATTTTAAAACTCCTAGAAGAGCTTATGTTTGAAACTGTAGAAGTTTTATGAAGTAGAAATAATTGTGGCTTTCTGTATCCCACATCTGGCTATAAGTCCATCTTTAAGCAACATAGAAAATCCATCTGACAGAAGACTAAGGCTGAGAGATCAAACAGTGGAAATCGATGACTCTTACAGTTAGTTTGGGCATATTGCATATAAGTGATAGATGTTCCTGTTTTATTTGTCACATGCTCATATTTAGACATATTATATTATATCCTTCAGATAAGCATGTGAACAATTATTGTTTTAATAAACCACTTCTTTGGCATGCTTAAAATCTTTGCCCTCACTGTAAACATTTTTAAAGCAATTAACAAAACTAAGGACAGTACTATTGGCACAATTTTCTTTTGGGAAGGCTCTGATAATCTGGACAATAGTTTACTAGTTGTGTTTGTTTTTTCACTAGCTTTTGTGCCAATTAAAGCTGTATGACTGCAGAGCAAGCCTTTGCTTAATTAACAAAAGGTAGCTTAGTTAATCCAGCGTCTTTTATTAGACAAACAATTTAGAATAGAGAAACACAAGTGTAAAGCTTGAAGCATAGATTGTTTGCCCAAAGGCGTCTTCTATTGTAAACTGTGTGTAAGGCCATATGAAACATATTGTCACTGCTGGATGTCAGCAGACTTTCTTAAGATTTATACCAGCATATTTTATTAAAGAGCCTGGCCCTGTAGTTACTTGCACAGGAATTTTTCTTCAGCCAAGCCTAACAGCCTCTGTCACCTGACAAACGACTTTTTAGAAAAATGGACACAGATGTTGATCAATTGCCCCCTTTACTGACTCCCAGTATAAGTAACTTCTGATAATGAGTCAGCCATAAGCTGCATTTCTTAGCATGACTCTCCAAGAAGCCTTGGATCAGTGGCATATTTTTTTATCCTGGAGCCCACCCCCCTAAGCTCAAGAAGAGACCTGAAATAGAGAACAGAAGGTTCCTTAACTGGAGGGGAGGGTGGTGTTGGAAATCAAGGATGCACTCAAGCACAGCTCTTCATCTGCTGGCTTGCTTGTATTTCCATTCCTCTAGACAAAACAAACAAACAAACCAACCAACCCCAACAACAAAAACCCCAAAAAGCCACACCCAACCCCCCCAATCAAAAAAAACCAAAACAAAAATCCCCAAAACACAAAAACACCCGTACCCGCTTAAACAAAACCTCCTGGCAGCTTGGAAGCACACTGCAATAGTATTCAATTTGCCAGGAATTGGCTAAATTTCTATTATTAAGGTTTCATTCAAAGACCTTTGTCAATATAATCTTTTACTTTAAAGGTCCTAGAACACTCTGCAGGGTTTTAAACACAGACCACTCAGCAATACCTTGCTCCTCTTGGACAGGAGCATAAACAGCTACTCTAAAAATTAAAGGTGCAGAGAAATTTACCAAAAAAATTGGGAAGACCCAATTAGTTCTAGTTTCTAACCAAGAAAAGACAATGCTTAGTACTAACTCTCTGGTACCATAAGAAAAACTAAGAAGATGCTAAGAACAGTCTAATCTTCCACAGTAAGTTGTATGTCCCTCGAGGTATGAATTAGTAGCTTTTACTGGAGACACGCTGTACCCAGACTCCACATACTGTGGGCTGGGTTACTCACGCCATTATCACCTCCTGTCTTTCACTAAACAACTACGGTTGTAGGTGCAACTTCATTATACTGCCAGTAGACACTCCCAACCCTGTAATAGATACAGCTCTGTAACCCATGGGAAACAGAAGACTGTTTTACTGCACAGAAGGAAGCTAAAATAGTTATGCCCCCTGGCACCCCCAAAAAACCCAACAAAACATTTTAGGAGATATAATAGCAGCTCCCCCCAAATGGCAACAACTCATAGAAATTGGTACAGCCATGCCAAGAGGCAAAAGCCAGAAAGGTTTGACAAAGTCAAAAAGGTTTGGAAGCTACTTCAGAAGCAAAAAAGATTGCAACTTTGTGGTTTATGATACAAAATCAGTATCTAGGTAAGCAGGAAAATTTACCTCAAAGACCTAAAGTACTGCCCTCAAAGAATTCAGATTAGTTTTTGATACATGATAAACCTTAGTAAAAATACAACTGTCCATAACTCCCTTCCTCTACCCTCCACCCCTGAAGGCAAAACAGCACATTCACAATTGCAACTCTGCTACTTCCAGGGCATGCAGGGTATTTCTCTTTTTGGGGTGTTAACGAGCCTCTACGGATGGTACTTACATCTAATGCAGAAGCTATCCTTAGCTTTACTCAAGACAACATCAATTTATTTAGCACATCTGTCATGTACACTCTGAATCATCATCCATGGATGGTTCTGAATATGTTATGTTTTCTTTTGCTTGTCGTATAAAGTCAAACCTTAGTGAAAACAAGCTAAACTTTGCTTCTTTTTGCATGTTGATACTTTTTTTTTTTAAAAGCTAAGTGCAGTCACTTGATGCCTATTTAAAAGCCATGAAGTAGCACAGGTGTAACCAAGAACAAATCTGTTAGCAAGAGCAAGGCATCATAACTGATAAACACATGAAAGACCATTACTCAAGACTACTAGCTGAATATGCAGGCCTGGGAAGAAGAAGGTTGTCTTGTTTTTAAGCTTGTAAATAGAATGGTTTTAATGCTTTAAAGGCTGTTTAAACACAGCTAATAGATCTCTAGACTGCCTTCTCATTTTCTCCTCTGAAGATGCTATTGCAACAGAGGTTTGGTTACAGACAGATGTTTGCTGTTTGGAAGTGCTGTTTATTGAATCTTTTGCTCTGCTTGTACTTTGAGCTTCACTTGCATTTGCCATATTTCCTGCTGTTCCTTCTCCCTCTTTTGGGCTGTAAGCTTGCAAGAGTTACGACCATCATCTCGCATGCAAACACTCCCAGTGGCCACTAAAAAAAAATCGGTCTTTATGCAGACTTGTGCAAAAAATAGGTTTTTTTCAGCACACAAAGCCAGAAGTCTTCTGACTTGATACAAATAATCCCAACAACAAAAAAACCCCCACCCTCCACCCTAATAAACAAAGTTTTAGTGCCTCCAGTTCATCACAGAAAATACAGATGTACTTGGGAAACCAGCAGCCTATGTCTAGTGCTGCGGATTCTTTGCTCTGAGTGTTACCTGTTAATGTTTGCCTCTTTCGGAGAATGACAGAGCACTGAATTGCACATTGTAAAGCAAACTGGTAAAAGGGACAACACTGAATATGGTTTTATAATCATTAGCATATTAGACCTGGCTCCTCAGACCTTACTCATACAAAGCTGAGATTCTTTGAGGTCTTTGGCTGAGTGAAAAAAGCATGACTTTCCTCTGTCTATGTCTGAACAAACTAAAGCCAAAACATAAAGCCTTTGTAATATACTCATTGATGCCAGTTCATTTATCAGGGAAGATAGGAAGGGACCTGACTCAGGAGTAATATTTACTTCAGCCACAAAGACTCTGTGCTTGTAGTGAATTAATCACTTAATTTTCTACATCCCCTGTGCTGAGATCTGAAGAAGCTTGCTTGCTTTTTTTGCCTACTGTTTGGCACAGAATCTGTTTGAGCTGAGCTGGACTGTAAATGCCGTGATCACAAATCTAGCATCGAGCTGGCACTAGGAGAGAGAAGAGGTTCTATTCATAGCTGCTCTGGGCAGCGTTAGCCAGTGGACATGCAGCTGCTCTGACCATCCTTGGGACAACCTTCACAGGAATATACCTTTTACTTTGTGATAAGCTATGACAAGGCCTTAAGGTTTGTCAGTATGTTCCTCTCATCCCCTCCTTTCTCCTCTATAATATATTGGAATTGCTTGAACGTATAAATGAACAAAAGGCATTAGAAGCAGCCGCATCTTCTGAATGGAAACCTGACAGGTTTCAAGCAAAGAGGAAGACACATGCTGAAGTTGGTAAGCACAGTGAAATACTGAAACCTAGCAAATTCTCTTGGACACTATAAGCTTTAAAATACCCTTTTAATTCCGCCCCCCCCCCAGTTTTTTTTGTTCTCTCTAAGCCCTGTCCAGGTGTATTAAAACAGAACTTTTTTTCCTGCTCACATAATGAGGTAAAAAGCAGCTTAAGTATCTTATAGAGAAGCTCTAATGAACTTGTAGGCATTTAAGCAGAAATTTCTGGGTGTCAATCCTGACAGGGAGCAGAAAGGTATGTCCAGTTCTTATTCCAATCAAAACTATTGCACAGATCTTGAATAAATACAGTGAGCAACAACCCACAGTGTGAGATGGAATAGAGAGATGGATATGTACATGTGATCATGATATTCATGTCATTGAAAGTGTACCTCTGTTACCTGCTGAATTTTATTACCTTAAATATCTCCTTTAGAATATGAAGTGCATGAATTGCATCCACAACCATACTTGAAGTACTGAGAATCACAAGAAATATTGGTATGGTTCTTTGGATAAGAACTCCTCAACCAAAGTATTTCTAACTTGACCACTGTCAGGTGATGTATGCCATATAGCCTGTTCCTGGGATGGTCAAATACTGACAGCGAATAGGAAGTAGACACTCAGTTACTGCAAAACAGCAAAACTCTTCAGAAACCCAAGAACTGCTAATTTAAGCCAGAAAGAGATTTGTCCAGTGTGTACTACAGTGTATATGAATATGTCAGACTTAAAGAGATTTGCTCTTAAATATGCATTTTCTTTGGAGAACCTAAAGAAACTTTTGAATTTTACCCTAACATGTTAATTCTGTGTTGATGGTTGAATAAATGATGACTACTTGCCAAAACACCCTTGTAAAAGCAGCTGTTGAAATCAAGTGGTTCTTTCCTGCCTATTTTTAAGATTTAAGTAAACAATGTTTTATCGACAAAGTAGCCTCATTTGAGAGCTTTAGACTGAGCTGCAACAAACTGAAGACAAAGATCTCAAATGTTTTAAGATGAGTTTCAGTGCGAGTAAAAAAGTAGCACGTAGTGAAGTGGGGCGCCTGGCCCTTGCTGTATGTTAACTCTAGGTTAAATACTGTTTACACAGGCAGTATGCTAATCATAAATACTTGTTAAACATTGCCTAATAATTATACTTTGTACTTATTTAGAGCCTTTCATCCGATCATCCTGGTGCCCTCTGCAAACTCAAATTCATTTTCCCGACATCGTAAGAGTAGCTAAACAATTACTAAAGATACCAGATCTCTGGGGTAGAAATGGACCCTCTGTTCTATATAGCAGGACAATACTCAACATCTAGAGGTAAGGGAGGATCCGATAACACTGCTGTAGACTGTAGGAATCTGGTAGTTTCAGCTGTATTGAGTTTTTGTGTTAAAGGTAGCATAGTGAAAATGAAGCTATGCTTTCCTTGTGTTCTATTCATAACAAGAGAATATTTATTTCTCATAACTAAAGGACAGACTCAAACCAGTGACACAAAAGCATCCCACACAGCAAATCACAGACCAGAAAAAGTTTGAAGCACAAACATTAGGAAGGCCCGTCAGCTATCTTAATCTGATAAACTGTTTTTGGCAACAAATCAGAACAGTTGTTTCATGTTTGTAAGCAGATTTTAATGGCTTGCTCTTGCATTTTAAGGTACTGGCTCAGGATTTCAGGTTTATGACAGGAAATGTATTTAACTGTTTTTGCTTTAAGTTTTTGCTTAAAAAAATTAATAATGATGATGCAGTGACTACAGCAAAAGATAACTTGTGTCTTCATTGGAATCAGTGAAGAAATGCCTCAAGGTGATTATCTCGCATAAAATATAAATTATGTATCAACTATTACATGAATAGCAACATGAAAGTTCTCCAAGTAATTGGTATGGCTAGCAGATGGCACAGGCTCAACTTCATTAAAAAGCAGCAGTGTGAGAGACCAGACTCCAGGTTAAGACTTCCTCTCTAAAAATGGTATATGGAAACAACTAACTTCTCCAAATATTCATATGCATATTAATATAGGAACTAACTACGTACTAATTGAACCATTATCAATGCCAAAGGACACATCTAGTTTTCATGTTGTTATGGCCAGAGTTTTAATAAAAGAGGCATGGAAAGCAACCACTGAAATACATGACACGATGGAAAACAGATCTATTCTCTAACAGTCAGACAAGCACAGCTTCCTTTGCTTTCCTTTACCAGAGCAAGCTGCAGATACCAAGATCCTCAGTTGCAATGACGATTACAGAAGTGCATTTAAGCTCCTTTTCTGTTCCTGGTATTAAGATCAGTTTATGCTGGTCTGGTCCCTCACATTTAATAGAAAGCCCCACAGTTGTCTTTAAACTTGTGCAGACTGCCAAGAGCCTAGAAGCACGGGTCCAGCAGAGAACGACTACTCGAGCAGTACAAGAATGGCCCCAGCCCTCTGCCAGCATTTGCACAGGCACCGTGAAGCAAGTTGGTGTTAGAAACATCAACAGGCCTTTCTAAACAAAATGCATGTCTAAACTGGAGACTGAGCAGTACAATACCAACTGATAATACCATATATTCATCATGTCTTCAGGAATTTTACTATAGTTTTCAATCCATGTATTTTCTTTCAACTTTCTCTTTGACACTTCACTGTAGCCTTTAGTGTATCTACTTGCCTTATTTCCCTTTCTCTTATTCCATGTTGGGTTCACTTCAGTGCTTCCCTTCCCACGTCTTCTCTAGTGTTTGTTTTCCTAATCAAGTGTTCTCCTTCCATTTTTACTGAGCACCACCTACTTAAAATTTAAACAAATGAAATAAACCAGATCAAATTAAATAAACCAAATCAAAAAACCTGCTGTCCCTATGTAATGTTTATTCTGCTTGTTTATTATAATCCATTGCTCTGCTTTCTGGCATACTTAAACTGTGAAGCCTTCAGCCATTGACTGTCTTATTCCGTTTATACAGCATCTAGTGAAACAAAGACATATTCCTAAATGGCATCAAGGTCTTACCATAATAAAGATAACCACCAGCAATAAGACTAATTAATAGCACCAACAGTTCAACTATGAGCAAGAGGTCTAGGCATATAGATGGAAACAAAACCAAAGAAAAGTAACACAATCACTAACAGCAATTAATGTAAAGTATATTCTAAACACCAACAAACCCCCCCCCCAAAAAAAAACCACAAAAAACAAAACAACACACCAAACCCCCCTATTATTAAAGCAAGTTCCTTTCTCAGAAACTTCCCACCCAAAGCATTATAAATTATGCCTGTTTTGAGCTGAAGTTCCAAGAAGTTTGAATCAGTTTTACATCTTCCAGCAGCTAATGAAGACTGGATATGCGTAGACAAAACATTCTGCTGTTATCTCAGTAGACAGAAAAAACAAACAGAATATTTTATAGCTTAAAATAATTCCTCCACAAAACATTTTTAATACCATGTGACTGTGCTAGGAAAATGTGCCAAGTTATTTTGTCATTTTGGTTTGAAATATATAGATGGCTTTTCTGCCATTTATCAAAATACTAAACTCATTTTTTGTTGGCAATACAAGCAGCTGGGTGTATACATGGTTAAACGCCACTGAATAGGCAGTGTTTTTAGAAAAGGCACCTTAATGGATAAGAAAATATTCTATTTGTGTGTCATCAGCCTACTGACCAGCCTACTGACCAGATGTGAGCAGAGCGTTCAAAGAACAGGTCTGACCATAAAGGTGGAGACGAGGGCTTTACACTTAAGGTGTGGATTCTGACCAGGTAAAATAATAATTCTGCATTCTGGGAGGAAATGCCTGTTACAGCTCTCCAGGCAAGGCAGGGCTCATGGGCTTTGCAGTACTGATGGCAGCACGCAGGCTCCCACCAGGCATCCTGCCCTGCAGCGCACATCACATCTGGGGTACAGTGCCTCTGCATCCCCTACATCCAGGTCTGTAGCACATCAGATCCCAGCCTTAGTCCCCCTTTACAACGCACACATTTATTCCCACAGACAGTCAGCAATGTTACCCAAAACAGACTAAACATGCAGGCACAGTAGTAATTGCAAGACAGAACTTACTAGTGCAGATGTCTTACTGCACTACTGTAGCCACCACATTTGTAGGACTCCAGCCGGTTTTCCTGCGCAGTACAGCACTAGTTCTGGAATCCCCTCACTGAACTTTGAACTAGTAGAGCATAGTATGTGTTGATATTTCAGCTTGCTGAGCCCAGCATTAAGGTGCTAAACATTCTGATTATCCAGTGAGGATATGGGTACTTAATTTTATTCTGCAAATTACAGAATGGAACCATCCAATACTTTTCTTTCCAAGTCAAATTAACAAAGGATGTGATGTTATCACTTAGAGCCGTATCAAAGCAAATAAGAAATAAGGGCTGGTAAGCATACAGTAAGACATTAATACCAAGCTAGTAAACAGCTGAATCAGAAAGAAACAATTTCCAGAGAATCAAGAGGAATCAAAGGGTTGGGGGGAAATCTGTTTTGTCTTTAAACATCAGATAATTTCCTTTGCAGACTTTTCTAATTGCATTTACTTTCTAAAAGACAATCTTTTTCTCCCTCTCCAGGAGTATCTATTCTCCATTATGTCCAGCATATTTTCTTCTATCCCCTACTACTGCTGGAACAGGTCCTCCCACTCTCTAATTTATTTAAGTCCATGCTGAGATAATGCAGAGGCTTTTATCTGTATACTGTAGATAGGGAAGTGAGAAACAGGGACGTTAGACGGTTTGCTTGTTGTCACAGAAAGAATTTGCACGAAACAGGGAACTGAATACAGTTTTACAAGTTCTAGCCCCAATCAACACAACAGCCTTAGTTGTGACCCCAGGACACCATCCTTTACTTTTCCCATCATCCAAGTAAAGAGCAGGCATGTAAGCCCTGCTGAAAGATCTCCAAATGGGTTGATCTTTCACAAAATGTGCCTGCATTATCTGCAGTGGCCACCTCCTGACACCTTCTCCACTGTCTCCTTGGGATCCTCCATGGTGACATCTTACTTCCTGAAGCCACAGACCTCATTGGCTTCATGCTCACTGCTTTTTCCCCTCAGTCTCATAGTATATGTTGCTCAGCTTTGTTTCATGTGGCCTCTGATCTTTCCTCTGTAGCTCCAATTCTGCTGCATGTTGGATTGGTTTTTCTCAGAGCATAAAATGGGACTTATGTGGTTACTCTGTCCAGATATCTGGGTAACCCAGTAAGTTGATTAACCATTAGGACTAACCATGGCTGAGGTACAAACAGAATACCAGTTCTTATAAGTAAACATGACGGTATCACCCATCCCCCTTTCCACTAAGTACTTTGGATCAGCCTCTATGGAACAAGGTCTATAAACACACCACATCTCAACTTTTATTCACACTGAAGGCTTTATACCATTTACTTCCAGAGAAGACTTGATAGCCCTAGACAACTATTCAAGCTGACATTTTGAGCAGCAGAGGCCTCCGGTATTTTTGGCCTCGATATTTTAAAGCATAAGACATAAACAAGGCAGCCAAAAATGGCCTTATGGATTTAATCATTTTGCAGTGTTATATTGTGCTGCAAATATGATTCAATTGTCTTGGTGATTTCATCTATCCTTTGATGTCACAAGTGCTTTTAAATTTTTTAATCTACTTGTTCAGCTCTGCCTGCAATGTATCGTACAGCCAGCTAATAAGATCATTGTCAGTGCAAGCCAAAGGTAGAAACTTTTCTGGTAAATCTGTGCAAGGCAAAATCATGGCTTCTGGGATATAGCTGTGTTAGTCTAGTCCAACCCCTATTTCTCAGAGCATAGGATGCATTTTGCAAAATACTTATAGGTGGGTTTACAGTTTTACAATGGATGAAGATCTATGACTGTAAGCTAAATCAAGTGCTGAGCATAACATTCCTCAGGGAAGGTTACATACCTGGTTGGGGAACAGAGCTATAACTTTTCCATCTCCAGTGGCTGATGGTTGAGGAAGGTTCCTTCATGCCACTTGGCATGCAGGTATGCAGCCAATGAAGATTGCATTGGACAATGGGGAGAAGCATACCCAAGTAATAACATCCACTATTGTTTTTATAAATAATAAACATCTGCTTTCCTCAGCACCATCTGCTGGATACCAGCAGGTGCTGGAGACCATCACATAAAAGCTCTACTTTTCAGCAAGTTTTTAAACCATCCTCCAAAATAGAAGAAGATATTTTTCCTCTAACAAATCTCTCTTGGAAGACAGAGTCTGTATTAAATCTTGGGGGTTTTTATGGTTTGTTTTTTGTTGTTGGGGTTTTTTGTTTTGTTGTGTGGGGTTTTTTTATTATTTGTTTGGGGTTTGTTTTGGTTTTGGTGGGTTTTTTGTTTGGGTGTTTTTTTTTTTTTTAAAAAAAAAACACAAAAAAACCGAACTGTAGCACCTTAGCAATATCTAACCAACTTCCTTTACCATTCCTATCAGTTCTATAGGTCTTTTCTCAAAAAAAGTTGAGTACATTGTGAATTCAGACCTCTTGTAGCTAAGCATACTCTCCTGGGACAGTAGACCTCCACTACACATGTTGTTATCCCAGAATGTTTCTGGGAAGCAGTAGCTGAAAATATACACAAAAAAAGGAGAAGGACAAAGAGATGCTCCACACAGGGCTCTTGCACAGTGTCAAGCCTGCATTTCACGCTTGTAAAGAGGTAAAGGAAAGGGTAAATGTTAAATAGGGCCTATGACCAGAAGGCAGCATTGCGATCATCCAATCTGACTTTCTGAATAACACAGGCCAGTAAACCAGACATTTCAGAAATGGCCATGCCCAAAAAGTGTTTGCACCAAGGATTTTATTCCCAAATTATCTGGAGACAAAAGAGCAAGCATTAAAGGAAAATTTAGGTTAGAAATGATCATACTGTAACTGGAGTTGCCTTCCCATTTTTTGCTGCAACTGTTTCATAGATGGCAAGGCATCTTTAATCAGAGTTGAGGATCATAAGGAGTAGAGCATAGCAATATGCATTCTCTCTTTTTGTACAGAAGCGCTCTGGGGTGCAGCATGCCAATTACAGCTTGATCAGGGGTTTTCTAATGAAATTATTTCCTTTGTCAAAAACTGTTGACATATGAAGAGCAATAGTTTTTATGGAACAGTACCAGGCACAAATCAAGTTGCATCAAGAAGAATGGAATTTCCAGTTAAAAAAAAAAAAAAAAAAAAAGAAAATCACGGAGACAGGATGAGAGCCACAAAGAAGAAAAATAATAGCAGAAAAGTCCAGTGCTTAAAGCACTTCCATAACATCAGCAAGTTTCAAGTTCTCCTTCTCCTGGTCAAAAGTGAATGTACCCACGGAAGTCACTTTAATGCCAGTGTACCAGATGGCTGAGTTTACCAGCAGGCTTACTGGTGGGCTGCTCTCTGTTTCTCCTACTGCAGATCTTTTATTCTGTGTAAACAGCTAGCGCCCACTGGGCCTCAGTGTGAAATGGTCCTACAAGTCTAGTTGCCACAGAATACTCATGTGCCTTGCACACTGGATCCAATGAGCAATAAACCCTCATCTCCAATATATATTTCTTTATATAAAATGGAACTATTTTTAAAAGATTTTTTAAAAAAATGCTGGAGAATCCAGTTGATCTTGGCACTCACCCTGGACAAGGCAGACTTGGGTTCAAGTCTTTATTCTTGATCTCTTGTTCTTCTTCCTCCCTCCTTTTCTGCCCCCCCCCCCAAAAAAAAAACACCCTAACATAAAATAAATACATGAAGGTAATGGGCTTGGTTTTATCCCAGCATGGAACTGCATTCTCACCTCCCTACCTACCTCCCCCCACTTTAGTCAAGCAGTAAATTTTTTGTGCCAAACCTTATTTTCTGTAGTTTTGTTTGGCTAGAACCAAAACTTTTGACAGAAATTCTAATATGGGACTAAAAAAAAAAAACTGTAAGAGCAGAAAGTTTTACCCTTAGAGTTTCAGCTGCAAATTGAAAACTCAGGCTTGAATTTTGCACATCCCCTCTGAGTCCAGGTCTGTGCTCACTCAATCCTATATCTAATTGATTTTAGAAGTCTGAAAAACCTTCTTTTCCAGTAATCTCTGTTGGGTGAGGGAGGACAGGGAACTTTGCAAGTATGATTTAAAAAAACCCAACCAAACAAACAAGACCAAACCAAACAAAAAACAACCAAAAAAGCCCAACAAAAAAACCCACAAAAGCCAAAACAAAAACCCCCACCCACCCTCATCTCTAATTCATGTTTTGAATAAAGCAAATTAAATTATTTAGAGCTGGGATTTCAAGGCAACCACCTCTGTATTGGAAATTGTGTGCATTCAAGCAAAAGGCTTTTGTTTTTCCTTGGATGCTTATCTTTTTCTAAATGATGGATTTGCAAAAAGGGAGCTGCAATGGCTGCTAGATTGGTTTTGTGCCTTTAACTGATTCCTGTCTAACTTCCGCAGGTCTAATTATGATTAACTACGTGATTTATGCCTTCTTGAAGTGCATAACTCTCTCCTGACAGTTTCACGATCAGCTGCAGGGTCAAGGAGGAACCTCATCTGTTGGCTTATTGTGAGTAAGATAAACCCCAAATGGTCTAAAGGTCTCATTTTAAATAGGGGAGCCAACTTCTTGTAAGTAGTAATTGAGGGGAGGAAGTCACATGGTTTCCTAAGGTTGTTGAATATTTCAACATAAGGTTTTATGGGAAAAAGACTTTGATAAGAAAAATTATGCAGCAGCAGACTTGTGCATGGTTTTGTTTTGTTACCAGTGCAAGTAGAAGGTGATTCTTGAAATGTAATGATTTGGAAAGCAAGGATGAAAAATATCACGTTATTGTACAGTACATTGTGTTAGATAGGGAACACATGAACAGTAACTGAATTACCTGGCTCTGAAAAAATTGTCCCATAGAATCCAGAACACAATGCTGCATAAAAAAAGATGCAAAAAGGAACCAATGGGGTTTCCAGCAAGGAAATAAGACATGCTCTGAGCACAGTTATTTTGTCTGCTTACTTGAGGAAAAAGTCTGAACATGTCATAACTAGCTAGAGTCTGAGCAAGCTGTGTGGGTCTGCTGGGGGATTACTGTATTTGAGGAAGGATTATGCAGCACTGAGAAACTAACTGATTCTACTCACACAGCTTTTATAGACTTGTTCTGTTTTCTCCAGGTTATAAGGTTGTTTTGCAGCCTGGGTTATTGACGTCAGCATGTCACATTCAGCCTTGAACCTTTCCTGACAATGTTTTTACGCACCTGCGAGCTAGTAGCACGTACAAGCACTAAGAAACAGTGGCGAAAGAGGCGCTCATTGCCACCATGAGAACAGATGAAAGCATGGCCCCTGAGGAAAGGTTGAGTGACCAAAGCACTTGAATTTGAGAGACGTTTGAGATGAACTGCAGTCGCCAAATATATAAAAAGTAACTGCAAGAAAAAGGTAGTGTTTTTTTTTTTTCTTTTGTAACTGGGCAAGAAGTAATGAGCTTAAATTGCTGGGAAGGGCAGTTAAGCATTGACACAAGGATAAAACTTTCTAACAGCAAGGACAGTGAAGCACGGCACCAGTTTATCAAAAGAGACTGAGGAGTCTTCTTTAAGAACAGGTTAGACAATTCTGTCATGGATGATTTAGACTATCTGGAAGGAAAAGCAAGGAGGATTTCTAGGATTCTGAGGTAGTCAACAATATATTTGAATAGGGGGCTTTAAAACTGAAGCATGGACAGCATCACACTGCAGCTGATACCCTGGCATAGAGAACAGTCAACTTCAGCTTGTGATGAGGACTTTCTTCATTGTGACTTCAGGCACTCCATAGCTCTGCCTCATTTCTGTCATAGTGAAACAGAGTTCACTGTCTTGCCTCAAAATGTAGGAAAGAGATTGATTAACTGTGGGGAAAAGCTACAAGGTTCAATTTCCCTAGACAAATTGGTAAGTGATATGCTGTGCCCAAGAAGAGAATCTAGTTGACCCTATCACTTGTCTCCTCTAGCTTACAGTCTATAAATTTTACTCAAAAAATTCCTAGACATATGAAATCAGCAAATACATGGAAGAAAAAAAATGGAACTAATCTTGCGCTAATTACTCTGTATCAAACAGTAATTAATACTACACACTCATAACTGCTTTGGTCCAGATTTGGTACTTTTAAAAAAAAAAAAACAACCAACTTTATTGTTACTTGTGGCAGCTGATGTTATGTATGTTTACCACATGTTTCTTTAAAAAAGAAAAACCAAAACCACAACAAAACCCAAAACCCAACAACAAAACCCCACTCTTCAGCATCCTAAGATTTATATTGCTTTTCCCTGGGTCATACCAGATTAACCTTTTGAAGCCCAATGGGACAATGAGCAACTACCATTGTTTGGGCTAAAAATTGTGAAGTACAACTTTTATTCCAAAAAGCTGCTTTTGGAATATTTTGTATACTATTACCTGCTGCGTAAGATTCTTGTTGTTAGAAAAGTGAACCAATAGGCACAGACATAGTGTGGATATAATTTCTTTGAATAATGCATGAGCTTATCTGAGCACAGGGACCTAAAAATGTCCAAAGGCAGCTATGGAAAACTCTTTCCTTTTATTATTTGTATACAACGAAATATTTTTGCTTCTTTAATCCTGCACAGTTCACACACAGCTGTCTTCCACAAGCTGTACAGTAACTGTTCCTAATAGTTAAAATAAATAAAATAACACAGAGCCTATGGACAGATGGGGTCTACTCAGAGCCCTTTCCCCCCCACCACAAGGTGGAGATTAACTCTGGTCCACCCCTAAGAGGTCCAAATTTATATTCAAATGTAACAATGAAGTTATGTGTTACAAGATGTAATTAATGCCAACAGTTAAGTATGATTCATAAGAGGATCAAAAGTTTATAGATAATGAAACCACACCTACACTACATGAGATGTACATTTTAGAAGGAATTTTAAATGACATGTTACAGAGCTTCTTGCTACTTTCTCTTGATCAGCTGATACAGCTGCTCTCAGAAAAAATCAGGGTATAGTCAGCTACTGAATTTCACTGGCATGACAAGGCCCTGTGTTTAGTATGATTATTTTCGGTGGGTTTCGCATCATGATGTTGTCTGGCACGCTTGCCATCAACTCTTTGATAAATAGCTTTGCCAAAACAAATAATTTTCATGTATTATTCAGGAATTTAAAACTGGTTTTTAGTCAGGTCTAAGGCTGTATGATAAGTTAGTGAAACTGGCTTTCCCAGCTACTTAGGTGCACAATATTTCACTCACTTGGGAGAAATAGAAGTTCAACCTTTCAGACTGAAAGTACAGACACATTTCCTAATACCCCAAACAATTTCTAAGATAGAATTCATTCCATTTTCTGTAAACCACTGTAAAATGATGCTATATTACTGTAAGCAAATCTCAAGCAGACAGTAAAGAAATTTGATAAACTTAACAACTTCTAAACTAAAGTAGCACCACATTTTCATTTTCCTCTTAAGAAACAGCCGCATTTGTTTCAGGATCGGATACCACATATTGCACAAAGTGTGATGGCTGGAGGATGCATCTATTAGGCTACGAAGCTGTCAGTTATTGCAAGCTTTCTTCTTGTACTTGCATTAGACTGTATCCACTTGTGATGTCCACCATCGTCTGCCCTGAGGCTGAGGAAAAACCTAGAAGAGAATGAATAACCCTGCACCAAGTCCTTAAACTTCAGTAATAGTCCAGGCAAAGAGAGGCGTTTCAGACACAGCGCCCAAAGGCTGCAAACCAGGGCAAACCAGTTTCAATAACTGGAACTCACTGGAAGCAGGACTCGCTATGGACTATACTGGGATTTGTTCCACTGAAGAACCTAGTCAGGGTCACTTGGTCATTTAAAAAAAAAAAAAAATTACATCAGAAGCAGAAAGTTGACAGGAAGAATGAGAGAATCAACAAAAAAGAAAATCCAGTAGAGAAATACATACTCTGACCTTACTGCTTCATTTGGATCTTGCCTAGTCCTAATTAAACGTAATCATACTAGAAACTTGCAAAAATCTGTGTCATGTATCTCAGCTGTGTTGCGTCTGTGACAGAAAACTGTAATGCTCAAAAGGTGGAAAATCTTCAGAAGCATGCACCTTAGGTGTGGGAAAGGCTTGAGTCAAAGTTCATCATCTTTAAAATAACAAAGAGACTATAGTCATAACTGTTTAATAGACACTGCTGGAGCTGGTTGAGCATGAGGGAAGCTTAAGAGTAAATAGGTCAAAGAACAAGTGTGTTGAGGAATCTCCTACAGGTGAGGCAAAGAATGAGAGTGGTTTTAGTTTGGTCAAGATACTAATTGTTGGTAACATAACATGAAGTTTTGAAGATATTTAAGTCTGAAAGGAATAGTTTCCTCAATTCCTTGACTATAAAGAAGAATTTAGAAAAAATATTACAAGATATCCAGAAAATGCCTTTGTTTAACAAAGCAGCTCCTCCTGAAGCATGTGACCATCAAGAGGAGAAAAAAAAGTTTAAAAAAGGTAAACTATTTGCAAGTTCTATGCTTTCTCTAATTGTTGATGAATGCCTGACTTCAAGCAAACCCTCATCATTGCACATTATTTCTCATCTCATTCACCTGCTGCAGTTTTCACAAAACAAAAAACCAAACAACTCAAAAAACACCCACAGGTTGTGCTGATCAGAAAAAATTATTGCCATTTTTTCCTACTATATTAATAACCCCCAAAAAAACAAACAAGGTCCTATTTTGATGTTTGTTATGGGAATGGTGCTGCTACAAGGATTTCCATACATTTCCCTTCTGGCTCCAAAACAACTTTCCTGGAATCGGCACAATACAGACACAGCACTACCGATATTTTTATTTCACAGGAATCAACTGCCACATCTAAACCCAGGCAATTAAATATTTGGACATAGATTAAGAAAAACCTGAAAAAAATCTTTCCATTCTTTTAACTAATGCATGTTTTTTAAAAAAAAAACAACCCAAACAAAAAAAAACCAAAAAACCCCACAAAAAAACGCCAACACACCAAAAACCACAATACAGAGAGCAGACATTCACCTCAAAGTGGATGGGGTATTATTGTGATTTAAGCAAAAAATATTGATACAGATAATGTTTTCCAGATGTTGAAGCAAATGCAAAAGACAGTATCTTCTAAAGAAGCCACGGTGCTATGGACAGGCTGAGTAGCTTCTGTACATTCTTGAGAACAAGGTTTAACATGACTGAGATTAAAATACATATGAAGAAATATTTTTGGGAGTGAATCTCTGTTCTGCCAGGGCAAAGCAATGGATATTTATTTTCAACAGTTCGAATTCAGAAATTGTAACTCATACATGATGTCAAAATGCAAATTAGTCTCCATGATCATCAGAAAAGTAGGGGAAAAAAGTCTAACTCTACAGAGCAACAAGTATACCAAAAATAGAATTATTTAAAAAAGCAAGCAGCAACCATTAATTAAATTCAATAGACTAGCGGTAGATGAGCTCTCTGTGCCTAAAACTTTCCCAAACATTCCAAATCCACTCAGTTTACATGAGAAGTTCAATAATGAAGAAAAATTAGCTTTCTTACAACTATCTTTGAGAGATGACTACTCTTTGCTGGAAGCAGAGACATTGTAGGTAGCCAGGTAAATCACAGAAACAATGCAGCCATGGTCAGGCACTGTCAGGAACCTGATTATTCTGATAAAGAGCAGGTGAGCCACAAACAGTATTATTCCCCCTCTGCAAACATTTAGCTTTTATACTTCTTCTTTTTAAAAATAATTATCCAAGTAGAAATGAAGTCTTTTCTATGTTTTATGTAAGTCCTGGAGACTCAAAATCTCTGGTTATTATGGTCAGCATTTCTTGGTGCAGAAGTATTTGTAAATGAAGTGTTTAAAAATGTATTTGGCTATATTGAAATAATTTTAATTGTTAAAATAATTACATATTTGATAGTTCAGATTGCATATGGTTCTTTTTACATTTATTTTGGTTACATTGACTCACAGATTGGTAAATGCATGTTGCTTGTTAAAATATTTAATTATCAAAAGTTACAATTGGTGATATACAGTGTAAATAACCAAAAGTTAAGATTTTAATTTGGTTATTTCTGCTGAAAAAAAGCAACACTTAATAATGTAAAAATCCTTCCTGACAATTTGCTTCCAGATTGTGGAATAACGGAACAGGGAGTAGTAGAAGCTTATCCTGTACTAATATTAAGAAGCGGTAGTATGTACCCTTCTATAGTAAGCAACCAGTTGTGAGTAAAATTCATAGTACTGTGTTTGGATAAGAGGAAGAAAAGGCTTTTGATTTATTCTTCCCAGTACACTGAATCACCATCACCCTTCAAAAGGGGCATGTTGTATATTATTATACTAGCAATAGTTATAATAATTTGCATTCCTATAATATCTTTTTTGCTGAAGGATCCATAAGTGCTTGTAATTTACATGAAGACTGCAGACTTCTCTTTTGCGTTCCCAGGCATGACAAAAAGAAGGACAAATATCAACACTGATAAGAATATAATCACATAGAAACAAGTAAATTAGAGTTTAGGACTATAGTCTGGCACTGGATTCCATAGGCGTTAGCAATGCATTCCTATGTTGAGTTAGCAATGACCCACTGTTTAAGTTAAGCTTGGTTATTTTGCGTGAAAGAAGCCTGAAAAATGAAAGTTAGAGAGTCCTCATACTTTATCCAGGCAAAGAGAACTGTAATGAGCAGCTGGGAGTAAAGTGAAATAGTAATCTATTTAGGTTTCACTGCTGCTTTGGAAATTGGTGAACATCTTATTTCTGCTGCCCTAGAACTGAGTATAATCAGTAAAGACTGTAAATTAGGTAAGAACGAACAAATAATAGGCTAAGTACTCTATCTTCCATTAAAGAATATTATAAAGAGAAGTAAACAGTATAGAAAATTAAATTGTTTATCAAAATTCACCAACATAATTTAAGATTATGTGAATGTAATTGCTAAATGCACACTGTTTTGAGGGTCCTTCCATGTGGATCCAACTGTTTAATATTTCAAGAAGTTACAGTTCAATCTTGAAAAAGGAGAACATTTCTAAAAGGAATTAAAATGAAGATCAAGCAGTTCTTTAGTTTGATCGTGAACATAGAGCCCTGAAGAAAAGTTTGAATAGGGAATTAAAGGAAGCAACAAAAACATTCCCCCAAAACAATGGGATATTTCATCTGAAGATTGCCTGCTCAAAAAAAAAAAAACAACCAAACCTGAAACTCACTATTAAAAGAGAAGTATATTCAGAATACATTAGATAAACCAGTTTTTGTTGGAAAAAAGTTATAAGAACTTTTTGAAGCTAGAGGAAAAACTATTGAAGTGCTTGTATCAATTGCAATGTCAGTGTTACAGTTGTTCATTTACATTAGGGTCAAATACACTCCACTCAGATTGAGTAATATCTGGGTTCTCCAATATTACAATTATTTGCAAAACTTGAAAATGTGTTTTTAACTACCATAAGCTGAACTCTTAAACTAGATGCCTATAATAATATGCATACAGGTAAAGCAGTGAAGGCAAAAACTGAAAAGCCATAAGAAATAATATACTACTTTGGTTCATCTTAACTGAGTTAATAGATGACATAATAAAACTATGCTCCAAAAGACCCCTTGAGCTAATATTAATACTAATCCTGGAGCACACAATAAAATGTTACCAAAGGGGAGGGAGGGAAGTCTTTTTTTTTTGGCAACTCTATTTTCTACTTACATTACCTTACAGTAGACCAGAAGCAATCCTAACTCTGAAACACAGAACCAAATCCTGATGAATTTTAGGAATACTTGGATTTGTGTTTCCATCCTTTTTCCATAATATAGCAAATTAAAAACTTGCAGCCACTACAACTAAACTGTGGAAACTATTAAATTCTGATCTGACCTCATGTTTAACTCACTGTTATGAAGACCATACCTTCCAGAAATGTGTAGTTATCCCGATACTAAGAAAAAAATAAAATCATGTCTCTGTATTTAAGCTACATAACAGGAAATTTCTAGGGGCTTGTCCTTCATTAGTTTTATTTTCCCCTTCATCCAGGAACACTCTTGATTGCCTTAGTACATGGACCATATTTAATCACACCTTTTCACAGAAGCACATTTACAAGCTAATCATTTTAGTAAGTGCCTCACTAGTGAGATTCACAACATCAAGTTGGTGACAAATGCTGAGCTTCCAAGAAGAAAGGGGTATAGCACATTATCTGACTGTCAGTAGCCTGAAGTTTCTTTATTCCTTGTTTGGAAAGTAATTGCAAAATCACAATTCAAAAGCTCGGTTCTAGTTCCTATTCTATCCAAAGAATTTCACTCTTCCCTAGCTAAAAAATACATCCTGCTTGTTCCAGTGTCTTGGTGCTCTCACCTCCAGCAGAGAAGCGAGAGCAGGATGTAACAGGCATAGCCACTGCTTTGCAGGTTCTAGACCAGGGCATTTCAAATTACAGTATTAGCACAAAATTGGAAATTAGGTACCCTGGAAGCAGCTTGTCTCATTACTGCACAGTGAAAATCAGACCTGCTTCAAAGCTACAGGTAGGGATGTCGCCTGCTGCTGTCAGTAAATGGCTGGGTCATTGCCACCCTCCAGCAATCATTGTCCTTGTGCACAAGCCAGCTTCACACAGCCCTACAGTAAGGAGAGCTGGCATTAATGCATAGGTACTGAAACAGCAATATACAAAAATGGCAACAGCTGACTAGAGAAAAGGAAGTGAAATCCTGTTTTTGGGGGCAGAAGAAAGGAAACTTATTTCTGAAATGCTCAAAACAAGCACATTTTACAAAGCTTTAAATGTTTTCACTTTTCCTTATGTGCAACCATAGCTGAAGATACTTTGAAGATGGTTTTTCTTTTAAATATCCTGAAAGTCATTTTCAAAGAAAGGCATAGTAATTATTATTAATGTTTACAATGCACATATTAAAAATATAGGAAGATGTAAACAGAATCTCCTAAAAATGCTGATAACGTCAATGTACTTTCACAGGAAATTGATATTTCTGTACAACTATATTAAAACTAATGTGGTGGTTTACACTCTGAATGAGTCATCACTTCGTATTTGACTCATTTTTGGTTGTCTGTCTGTAGTGTATTTTTATGGCTTAACTTACAACTTATTTTCAATTAAGCACAATTTAAAACTACTTATTCACGTCATTAATCACAAGAAGAAAATGATATGACAAAGACAACTAGCCTAACAGCCCCATAAAGTGGATCTAATTTACAAACACAGCAACAATCTTTAATTCAGCAATTTCAAGAAGGATAAGAAACTTGAAAGCCTGGTTTTCTTCTAATAAGAATGAAGCATGAAAGTTTGGCTTTCAAACAACTGTTTTTGGAGTTCACAAATATTGACAACTCTTATCAACTGCAGAGTGTTATGGCTTAAGGAACACACAACAACACTTGCTTAGTCTTTCATTCGTGTATCGTATGTTCTTTTTGATACCTGTGTGTGTATATAAATGTACACACACACATAAAAATAGAAACCTTCAGAGACATTTGTGTAAGAGGCAGTTTTCTTGCACCCAGCATTCAGATGAATGAACTGAGAAAAAGAAGGAATGTGTTTGCTTGAGGAGTAGCAGTAGCACAACACTGAGTTCTGACTCTTCCCCTGGACCCACCTCTGTATCTCGAGTGGTTGGGTGGATTGTCACTGATGTTTAGTTAGCGCGTGTTTGTAGAAGCACCAAGTTAGTGTTGCAGTATTGGAAACTTGTGCAGATTCACAAAAACTGTTTATGTACTTGACCTGTGTATTTTAGTGGCCAGAAATACTTTTAAACAACTTCTTCTACTTATTTGTATAAATTACATAATTTTTCATTTCAGGTAGCCTATTTACAATGTAATCCAATTACAATAAATTCAATATTTTAGATTAAGCTATGTAAAGTTCATTGTATGCTGTACATATCCAAACTATGGGTATGAGAACACCAAAACACTAATTTTATAGGTCTAGTTCTGTCCAACTGAAATTTAAATATTTCTTTGAAACAAAAAAAAGGACACAGCCACCAACAATAATGGTAAGACAGCTGTTAGCTTCCTTATCATCATGATTGGCAGAAAGTGGTTTACCATTTGACAGGTATCTGCCAAGAATAAAGAACAACAATTTCTATTAGTGGAGTAAATACTTCAAGATTTCATTATTTAAAAAACCATAATGTCACAGAAAGGCAAACAAACTCAGGACACACCTAAGAGATGTTTTATAATCTAAGGGCATCCCTCTTCTTCTGATTTCTAAACTTCCCTTGGCTTTACTATGCTAAGCTTTGTCCCAATTAGAAGTTCCGGTGTACCAGCTCCAAGCTTGCCTCACTACTTTCTGCATCTCTCTGCAGCTTTCTATGTCCAGAGCCTCAGGAGCACATTGCCCATCATAGAATCATAAAATCATTAA
>NW_009209606.1:0-1022 GCF_000690835.1 Fulmarus glacialis
GGGGGGTCTGTGTCTGCCCCCAGGGTGGGCAAAGCGGGTCTGCTGGTGCCCCCAGGGGTGGGCAATGAGGGGTCCGCACCTGCCCACCCCCCTTCCCAGGGAGGGACAGGGGATCTGTGCCTGCCCCTCCCCCCCAAGGTGGGCAATGCGGGTCTGTGCCAGACTGCCTCCCCCCAGGGTGGGAGATGGGGACTGTCCCTGCCCCCCAGGACGGTTGGGCGTTCCAGCCCCAACACACTGATCACACTCGCCTTCCCTCTTGTCACCCAGTGCCTAGATGGGATTGACTATGAGGACTTCAATTTTAGTTCCCACATGGTGGAGCAGAAGGAGCCCCTGATGGAGACCGGTAAGGGCCCTTCTGGCAGTGCCCTCCCGGGGGTCCCCGGCTGCAGCGGGGTTTCCCAGCAGGCTGACTCACGCCTCGTAGTTCCCAGCAGCACCACAGGCTGTGTCCCCGCTGGCCCCACTGTGGGCTGGCTGGGAATCCCTGCCCCGTGCCACCGGGATGGGGACTGTTCGGTCTGGCCCCGCTGCTCAGTCTACCAGGGACTGGGCTGTGATGGGTTCCCAGCGGCTGCACGCTCCCCGAGTGCCAGAGCATCCTCTGGTCCTTCCCTCCTCTCCCTGCCACTCTGACCGCTGCTCCCGGCTGGGCTCTGACAGCACAGGGGCCAGAGGCCCTGAGCACCCCCATGGAACAGAGAGGGGTCACCTCACCTTCAGCACCATCCCCGTACCTCCAGCATCCTTACTGGGAGCACGCACTTTGGTTATCCTGTGTTTCTCACCAGTGCTCTGGTTATCCTGTGTTTCTCTCCTCTCTGTCCTCCAGCGGAAGGTCCCTACCTTGTCATCATCGAGCAGCCAAAGCAGGTAAGGACATCACCAAGGTAAGGGCAGGCTTAGCTGTCACTCCCTGCTCTCATGGCATCAGGTCTGGGCCATCCTTGGCTGACCCCCTCTTTGCCTCCACAGCGAGGGTTCCGGTTTCGGTACGGCTGCGAGGGGCCTTCTCCTTG
>NW_009209606.1:1053-3286 GCF_000690835.1 Fulmarus glacialis
CAGCGAGAAAGGGCGCAAGACCTATCCCACCGTCAAGGTGAGCGCTGCCCTGGGAAGGGGACAGGGCAGTGTGTTTGGCCGGTGTGTGCGAGCACCGGGAGGGTGCCTCGAAGGAAAGACGTGACCTGTATATTAAGCTCTGTGTGTTTCCTGGCGCTGGAGGGATGGGAGGGCTGCAGCAGGAGGGGTGATGGCCATGGGGAGGGATAGCAGGGGGTTGCAGAGAGTCCTGCAGGCTCCTGGGATATTGTACCTGATTCCCATCTCCTTTCTCCCCACAGATCTGCAACTACACAGGGATGGCCCGGATCGAGGTGGACCTGGTGACGCACAGTGACCCTCCCCGTGTGCATGCCCACAGCCTGGTGGGCAAGCAGTGTAACGAGGCCGGCAACTGCATTGCGATCGTGGGACCCAAGGACATGACGGCTCAGTACGTGCGGAGGGAGACCCGGGGTGGCCTCTTGCCTACGTGGGGTGGCTGGGGGGCTGTCTGCAGCTCACGGGCTGGGGAGAAGAGGCAGGTTAGTGCATCCAGGAGCCAGGTTTGCCGGATGGGGCCAGGAGTGGGTTTAGACAAGGTCATCGGTACAGCTCTGTCCCCTCAGCGTTTTGCCCAGCTGTGGGTCCGGCACGTGCAGCTTGATTTGGGCTTCTGTCCTCGGGGTTGCAGCTCCCCAGCTTTGCAGATGGCTTCTGTAGCCAGCCTGAGTCGCGGGGTTATTCAGTGAGCGCTGGCAGGCGGAAAGGCTCTCTGCCCGGGCACTTGCTGAGGCAGGAGCAGGCAAGCTCCTGGCTGCTCAGGTGTCCCTGTGCCCTGACACTGCTGGCCCAGCAGCCCGGTTTGGAGAAGACGGTGTTTTCCCTGGGTCGTCTGCTGGAGTGGGACAGGAGGGGCGGGAGCTGCGTACACTTTACTGCTGCATATGAAGTTTCTTTTAGCTCTTGTAAATCCAGCCCCGGCTGCTGGCTCAGCCTGGTCCCATCTGCATCCCTCTGGCCTCCAGCTCTCCTGGTCCCCTGCTTTGGACTTGTCACCTGTGGGAGCCTGGAGTTTCCTAGCCACCTCTTTTCTGGGCTCCTTCCCTCCCCTCTGTGGTTGCTTGTCTTTGCCCTGCACGTGTCGAGCCCCCACTGCCCCGAGCGGCACCGCTCTGTGCTTTGCTCAGCTTCTTCCCTTCAGCACACGGGAGCCTGTGAGCCCCCCTGGGCCGGCTGCTCCCAGCCAGGGCACTCCCAAGATCCCAGCGGGATCCCTCTTCTCCTCCAGGTTCAGCAACCTGGGCGTGCTCCATGTCACCAAGAAGAACATGATGGAGATCATGAAGGAAAAGCTGAAGAAACAGAAGATGCGTAACAGGAGCCATCTGCCGACAGGTGAGGGCAGCCTGGGGGCTCGGTGGGACTTGGTGCCCTGGGGGGAGCGGGGACCCGCTGTGGGGTGACAGCTGGGGGGTTGGTCGGGGACGGGCAGGAGGACCTGGAACCCTGTCCCCTTGCCCAGCCTGATGGCATCTCCCCCTGCCCCAGCAGAAGCAGAGCTGCGTGAGATCGAGCTGGAGGCGAAGGAGCTGAAGAAGGTGATGGACCTGAGCATCGTGCGGTTGCGCTTCACCGCCTACCTCCGCGACAGCAACGGGAACTTCACGCTGGCCCTCCGGCCTGTCATCTCAGACCCCATCCATGACAGCAGTGAGCGTGGGGCCGGGCCAGGGAAGGGATGGAGCAAGATGGGGAAAGGAGATGAGGGATGCTCTGTCTGCCATGGTGGCTCCCAATGCCTCCTCTCACTCTGCAGAGTCCCCAGGAGCTTCTAACCTGAAGATCTCGCGGATGGATAAGACGGCAGGCTCAGTGCGGGGAGGGGACGAGGTCTACTTGCTGTGTGATAAAGTTCAGAAAGGTAAAAGCCATACCCTCCAGCCAAAACCTTCCAGAGGGTCTGCAGCGGGAGAGATCTGGGGCCCCTGGGCGGCCGGGGGTCCGTGTCCCCAGAGCCTGGCCGGGGTGGGGATACAGGCGGTGCCAGTGCCCCTTCTCTCCCCAGATGACATCGAGGTGCGTTTCTACGAGGATGACGAGAACGGCTGGCAGGCCTTCGGGGACTTCTCCCCCACTGATGTGCACAAGCAGGTACGGGGGAGGCGGGGGTTGTCCTGCTGTGTCCCAAGGCAGGTGGGTGCCATGCGGGGTAGGGGAGTCCCGTCCCTGGCTCCAGGGAGGAGCGGGACCC
>NW_009209607.1:0-9156 GCF_000690835.1 Fulmarus glacialis
TGAATGATAGGTGTGATCCAGGAAGTACCAATCGCCACCTGGTTATCGGTCAGCGTGGGTGGTGAGCAATTGCATTGTGCATCACTTATTTTGTATATTTTATCATTATAATTATTATTCTTCCTTTTCTGTTTTATTAAACTGTCTTTATCTCAACCCACGAGTTGTTCTCACTCTCACCCTTCCGATTCTCTCCCCGTCCCACTGGGGGCAGGGGGAGTGAACGAGCAGCTGCGTGGGGGGGAGTGAGTGAGTGGCTGCGTGGTATTTGACTGCCTGCTGGGTTAAACCACGACACCTTCTCATTGAAAGCAATCAACGTTTAATGTTCTCGTATATGCAGTAGAAATAAGATTACTGTTCAGAATGAAGCAGTCCTTGCTTCATTCTGAAATGTGCCAATAACAGCCCAAAAACCTTCTTAACAGACTGTGTTACAATATATACTCCTGTTCTGATGCTTGAAATCCTTGCTAATGTCCTATTCTCTTACATTTACATGTAGGGCTGACATGTTGAAATGCACATTTCTTGAAGTGCAGTGTGTCTGTGATTTCAAGTGACACAAATTGGCTTTAACTGAATGATGTTTTCCAGTGATCTCTCATGGACTCTGGCTGCTTATATATCAAATGTTGCAGCCTGCCTCACCAAACTATAAGGACATCGGTAGAGGAACTGAGTGTCAGTTGCTTACTTCTCTTGTCCTGCTTGTCTTCAGAATTTTGAGTTAAGAGAGTAACATTACATCTACTGAGGAGATTATCTTGCTTCATTAGCAAGAAGGGTGTGAATAGTCATGGACTGGGCTGTGATGAGAAGATTAAACTCTCAACTATCCCGGAGAGTACATAAAAAGGTGCTTGGAAGTCATGATCTGGAACAATGAATGGAGAAATAAAATGCAATATGCGTAAAGTTTTGAGTGTTGGCAACAGTGATGGGAAG
The DNA here is from genome assembly GCF_000690835.1 of Fulmarus glacialis. Classification (NCBI taxonomy): domain Eukaryota; kingdom Metazoa; phylum Chordata; class Aves; order Procellariiformes; family Procellariidae; genus Fulmarus; species Fulmarus glacialis. The sequence goes on from NW_009209607.1 coordinate 949, forward strand.
AAAAGACCCATTAGAAAGAGAATGCCTGAGATAGATAGAAAATTATAGGTGAGATAAGCCCATTGCCTACTTACAAAAATCTTTAGTAAAATGACTGAACAGCCCTCTACTATTCCTCAGCAACAGAGGCGGGTCTTGTCTGTATTACTGGATATGTAAATTAGCAAAAATGTCTATTTATATCTTAAGATTATCACTATTTCCATTTGTGGTTCAAAAATGAGGGACATATAAGAAATATATATTCAATAAAAACATCTGATATTGTTCTTACAGTGATATTTTTACTGTGATTGCATACTGTTATTGCTTTCTCACAAAGCCATAAAATAATAATAAAAAAAAGTAGTATTTTTCTAGACAGTACATAATTGAATGATTGGCCTTTTGGGTAGATTTAGAGAACACATTTTCAAACAGGGCAAATCAATCTAAAGTATTGGATGTCAAAATCTTGTCTGTGTGTTTTGAAAATTTAAGTCCAAATATTTTTACTTCTTTTAATATTTTAGTTTGTGTTTTTATATTGTTGTGCTTTAACCCACCAGGCAGCCAAACACCACACAGCCGCTTGCTCACTCCCCACCCCCACACACCAGGATGGGGGAGAGAATTGGAAAAAAAAAGTAAAATTCTACTACTACTACTACTACTACTAATGGTAGAATATACAAAATGAGTGCACAATGCAATCGCTCACCACCCGCCGACCGATACCTAAAAAACCGATCACTACTTCCTGGACCATGTCTCTTACTTATATACTGAGCATGATGTCATATGGTATGGAATACCCCGTTGGCCAGTTGGGTTAGCTGTCCTGGCTACTCTCCCTCCCAGCTTCTTGTGCACCTGGCAGAGCATGGGAAGCTGAAAAGTCCTTGACTAGCAGGGTACTTAGCATCAGCTAAAAACATCAGTGTGTTATCAACATTCTTCTCATACTAAATCCAAAACACAGCACTAGGAAGAAAATTAACTCTATCCCAGCTGAAACCAGGACTTTTTTTTTTTTTTCTTCCCAATATCTTCTTTAGAAGCAACAATAAAAGGACAAAAAGAGATTATTATGTCTTATCCAGTCCCTCAAGTGTATCCTTGTAGACAAAGGGAAGGTGACTCTTCTGCAGAAAAGCATACCTCATAATACAGAAATCCAAAACAGAGTATACAAATCACATCCCAAGAGCCTTTGTTTGTACCCACTGGCTATCAAAAGAATCTTGTGAAATAACTCAAATATACGTATGTACACTGTATATGACTGGCATTAGTTTAAATGAATCGTCACAAACTGCTTTAGCCTTTGCACATTCTTTGACACCACTGCAGTATGCTGTAAGACTATCAGTGACAGAAAAACTGTTTACAATTCTATTCTTTTTCTCCTTGGCTATAATTTTTTTCTGGAAGTGCTACAGACCTAATAGGACTTGCATTTTTATTCCATTTTTAGTAATACATTATAAGCTTTTCTTTCTTTTTTTTTTTTTTCATAATTGTGTTTCAATTGCATAATATTCCTATTTATATTAAAAACAGTTTAAAATATTTGCAAGTTCTGACACATTTAGAATATGCAATTCTGAGGTAAAAATGTAATGACAGCTTAAGATGCTGTTGCCTGTTTAGCCACATGGAACTTAAACTAAACTTCTGGTAATTCATTCAGGTTTCTTGCTTATTATGCCAATGGTTTTACCCTTGACCTGGAAGAACCACACACTCTAGGGTTAGCGTTAATTACTTTTCAGTCTAAGATCATCTCCATAGATCAAAGACTGCCAATTGAATCATATTGTACTGAACTGCATAAAAATTATGGCAAATTATGTGTAGCTATTTTAAAAGCAAATTACTCATAAAAAGGTAAGTAGCAGAATATATTGTACTGCAAAATAAATTTAGTGACAAGAAAAGTAACTGTTGTTTTCCTGGGTAATTTTTTTTTAACTTTACTGCTCCTACTGAAACGTACAGAAAAAGTTATGCCTTGGAGATAAATATTCAATACTTAGGAAAACAAAAAAAAAGATTCATTGAGTTTTTTTTAATGAGATTTTGTAAGCATGTTATCTAATATTAGCTTAAAATTATACTTAACAAGTAGTTAAGTATTCTGAACTGATTCTTAAGTTTCTAAATATTAATTTAGAAAAAAAAAGCACCCTTTTCTCATCGTGGCTTTGGTAGGTACTTCTGTTGTTACCTTCTTCAGCTCTCTTGCAAACTTCTCCATCACTTTACTGAAGCAATTCCCTTAAGGTGACATATGTCATGTTTTTGCCATTACCATTAATTTAAAAGAAATTTAGTATCATTTAAAACAAATTCAGTGTGACCCCAGAAGTCACACAAAGGATTTAGTTCCTAATTGCTTACCTATATAAAATTGTATTACGTAACTGCACACAAAAAGTATCTTATGCTTTTATTTTTTAGTATAATGTTTTAAAATATTTTATTATTCTTTGATAAAAATAGTCATTTTAAACTACTCTAAAGGCCTCAGATACAGAGACAAAACTTCAAAGGAAGATTCATCACATATACTTGCAGTTAAATCACCTCTTATAAAGGCTTCTTATAAAGTGTTGAAGTACATCCTGTATCCAGACCAATCACCTGGACCAAGCTACCATTTTCATAGTGCATACTGGGCCTAGATCTTTAGCAGATTTAAGGCATGTTTAGGATGGATTATTTTTGTGGGTTTTTTTCCCTTATGACATTTTAGTGCAAATTTTCTGACATAATGTCTGTGTCAGAGCCAATCAGAGTAGTTTTTAACATGACAGATAGGATATATGTTGTATGCATTTGGATGTGAGAGGAAAGCATGTGGAGCAATTTGAGGCCTGACAGGACAGCACTTTGAGACTTTTTGTGAATTCAGTTCTGTGGTACTTAATGTACCGTAGTCTACAACAGTGATCTCCAAACTTTTCTGATCATGCACTCCATCAGTAAAAAAGTTTTGAGCACGCACTCTCAATATATGTATGTTTATTTATTTATAAATGACATCATCTGCTACTGTAGTTCTAATAATACTTCCTTCCTGCACCCCAATGGATCATCTCGCACACCCCCACGGGGTGTGCTCACCCCACTTTGGAGACCACTGGTCTACAGAACGTACAAATCTAGTGGGGATTGCCAATTCAATGACAGAGCTGTTCATCCAAAGATCTTGCAATGCAATGCTCAGTTTCATAGTATCAATTACATTCTTGATGGATGGGAGAGAAGGGGGGCAAAAAAGGAAAGAACCTGTGAAACAGTGTGGATAGACAGAAAAATAGCCATTTGTTCAATTCATATTAAAGTGGTAACACCACAAATATGAATAATCACAATTTCAAATGTATCAAAATTTCCAGTTTCACAGAACAGGTTATGTAATGATTATCTCCCACAGTGGGGTCGATTTTAAACTGTTTATAGAAGGAAAAAAGCAAAAATAAGAATCTGATCATAGCTCTACATGAGCAGTTTACCACTGGCTCCCATACCCATAGCTCGAAAGGACTTCATAGATGCTGTTTTCTCACATACCTTGTCTCCTCTAACTGACCTCCAGTTCTAGGTCTGGTGCAACTCACCTAATGAGGTCAGAAAGTGTCCTGCTGTTAGTTTGACTTTTACTTTAATGTATGGTGTCTAGTTAGGACAATTAGATTGGTAAAAACATGGTTGGCTAGTTGGACCTGGAGCATGATATTTAATGGGCCACAGCCTACCTGGAGGCTGGTAACACGGGGTGTTAGGGACCTGTCCTGTTTAAGATATTTTATCTATACCTGGAGGAAGTGACAAGAGTGAGTGCTTGTCAAGTTTGCAGATAACACCAAACTGAGGAACCAGTCGATATGCTGGAAGGCAGGGCTGCCATCCAGAAGGATCTAGACAGGCTGGAGGAATGGGCCAACAGGAACCACAAGAAGTTCAACAAGGACAAATGCAGATTCCTGCCGCTGGGAAGGGAGATCCCCCTGGCAGTGAGACAGGCTGGAATACTGAGAGCTAGGGAGCAGCTCTGGAGAAAAGCCCCTGGAGACAGTGAACTGAACATGAGTCAGTAATGAGCCCCAGGAGCAAAGATGGCCAACAACATCTGGGACTCCATGAACAGGGGCACCTCACAGCAGCCTGCCAGGAGGAAATTACGAGGAGATTATCATGAAGATGGAGCCAGGCTCTTCCCAGTGCATGGGGAGAATGAGAGACAATGGACATAAACTGAAAGAAGAGAGATTCAGACTGGAGAACAGTCAGGCAGTGGATCACACTGTCCAGAGTGACTGTGTAGCCTTCAACCTTGGAGATTTTCAAGATCCACCTGGAAAAATCCCTGAGCATCCTGGCCTGATCTCAGAGCTGACCCAGCTCTGAGCAGGAGGTCGGACTAGAGACCACCCAAGGTCCCTTCCAACATGAATTTTTCTATAAAAATTCTACAACTACACAGGTGAATTCCCAAGAAAGTATTTTCATGTTCAGTATCATCTCACGGTACCAAACCAAAGTGCTGAGATCCAAGATTTCACCTCAGGGTTTGGCACAACTTTTCCCCTTACAACCAAAATCAATTTAAATATTTCTGCCATTGCATGGATAAATTTCCAGTCTTCCAGAGTACTTGATGGAAGATGTTGTTTTGGGTTTGGTTTGGTTTGGGTTTTTTTCAGAGGGCTAATCAGCAAGATGTCCTCCTTGGTTTTGTCTTCATGCTCAAGACATATGACATGTGTTAGCTATGATTTTCTTGAATTTTTTCTTAGCCTAGGGAATACTCCCTTTACATTTCTTCCAAATGCAGGACTTTCTTAATTTAAAGGGAAGCTAAAACTCCTGTAAAAGGATGCAGGGTTTTTCTTGTTAAAAAGTTTAGTTAATAAAGTTAATTGAGATTTCTAACCTTCCATTAGTTTCTTTGGCCACTGCATTTTTCACCACACATTTAATTTTATTAAAATTTCCCTCCATATCTTTGTGTGGTTCTAGGTTGCTGTTGTATTTTCAATTCAGCTTCGGTTTCATTGCTATTCAGCAGTATTCTAGCCAGCAAATAATTCTACCTACAAAGAGCAAGGGCATAGTGTTTCACCTTTCCAATGTAAATACTAAGTACTTTCATAAGTAATAGATGAACAATGTCTCTCTTAAGATAATGGATACAATTGTTCATAAAATTAATGATGTGTTTTCAAGCAACTTACACTCATCACATTGTCTCTCATAACTTTCAGCTTTCAGTAAGCACAGGTTCAATAAACACATTAAGTGTAGCTTATGCTGCTACTACTACCTTTTAAGTTTCAAAAATAAAATTAGAAAGTCTTTTTTATGCTGTAGTCCTCTTAAATTGAAATACACTTCAAATTTTGTATCTTTAATGTCCAAACAAAGGTTGCTAAAATAACTTCTTATAGATTTTTTTGGTTTGGCTAGTAGAGCTAGAGTTCCCTAGAATCTGAACGTCACGGCCATTCTTAGTGAACACTAATGACCTGTTAATTTTCTGAAAAGGTCAGAGACACCCATGTGCACAGAAGACATTAGGTTTCATAAAATAAGCTGTCTATTCTTTGAGCTGTAATATCAGAAGAGTTAAACATGCATTATCTTAGTCTGTTAGATCTACAAACACGGTCTTTCACTTAACTCAATTGACAAATCATCAAGTTTAATTGATTCTTTGATCTGCAGGGCAAGAACAGCAGAGCTAAAGGTTCTTGTAGACTACCTCTTTCCCAAATCTGTAGCCATTAAAGCCCAATTAGCATAGATACAAGTGTCACAGTTTATGTAAACTGGTATTGAATAACATTCACATGCAGTGCCTAGAAAAATATACAAATTCAGGTTACCGCATCTCTGAAGTGAATGCTCTAAATTCAAACATACTCCTTTTCTGAACGGTTATCCATCTATGTATCTGTGAAGCAAAGCCCTCTTTTTTAATGTTCTCTTGTCCTGCAGGCATATTCCAGAGAACTCAGCTTCCATTAGGCTGTAGATGATATTGCACATGAAAGGTTTAATAAGTGTTCTAGCTTTAAAAATAAATCTATAGAAAGTACAGGTATGAAGCAGAATGCACTTTTCTGGCCACATGATGATGGATGAGGATTACTGCATTTTCTGGGTTTTCTGGTAGACTTATTCTTAAAAAGTGCAGTAGATGTGTTTTGAGGAAAGCTTTTGGATCACATTCCTCTTGAGTTGCAAGAAGGTATAGTCTAAGAATTAGAAGTCTGCTTAACAAACACAATAAGTGTTAAGTTTTTTGATCTCCATGAAAACATGGATGTAGGCAATGACTGAAAGATAATTTAGGCATGTAAGGAATGCATTGGCAATGTATTAGATATATAAGGAGTTTGTAAGGGTTTTTTAGAATCACACTTTCGATTAGCCTAAATTGATTACCAAAATTATCTTTTAGTCTTAATCTAGGAACCTAAGTCTTCCTGCAGAATTAGGCACACATCTCGCTAATCAGAGGGCTGAAAAGCATGGTGAAGAATGTGAGAAAAGACTGAAAAACATTGAGAGGATTCCTTTAGGACAAGTGTCTTACCCAGAAGATTTTACATTGAGAAAGCAAATATCAAAAAGGTGTAAGGAGGAAGCCAGAAGAATGTAGCAAAACAGAAGGAAGAAAGACTTCAGAAAAGTAAAGCTATTTTTTTTTTTATTCTTTTTTTTTAAATTCCAGCATGTGTTCAATGTGTAAATGCATTATTCTCTTTTAGAGAAAGAGAAAGTAAGTTATCTATTTCATTTTGTTCCAGACTCAGAAAGACACTGACTTATATTTTCCCTCAGATTTCTCTCCCTTGGTCAGGAGTCACTTGGCAGCTGTGAGTATGGTACTCTAAAGTTCAGTAGTTACCTGCTGAGCAGAGCAACTCTACTATAGTATTCACAGTTACTTTTTTTTTTTAATGCCTCATACTCAGACACTTCCATCAGCCTCTGATGTTTCTAGGTATTATTTCTCTGAAATATTCATTGTTCAGACCAGAGTTGTTAGAGTGGTCTGACTACTTATACTTGGAAAAATAGAAGTAAAAACCTTTCAGCCTGTTCTGCTCTTTTTTTCTTTTTTTTCTCCTTTTTACTGAAAGGACAAATGTAAGTGTTTTGGGGCAGTAACTGTTCAACGTGAGGGTTCTAGCTTTACTTCAGAATTGTGCAATTGTACATTTCAGATGTAAGAGTAATTCCAGTTCTTTACTCTGCTGTATGTGGACCTGATAAGGAAAGGATGAGAAAGATAAATCTGTGATGCTCACTCATTCTGCCTTCCCATCTAATTTTTACTTTTTATTGGTATCGAGTGGGGTGGAGGAGGTGTTGCAGAGGTAGCTTACCTCATGCTGTAGCTCAGTGCTAATTTCAAAAGTTACTATTGATACAATTTTTTGAAAGGGAATTATGAAACAGAACCCTATACATAAATAAATATTCCATTCAACACCTGAGTGAGTGTTTCAGAATTTGTAACCTTAAATACACTGACTGAAGAAGTTACCAGTGACTGGAAAAGGGGAAATATAACCCCCATTTTTAAAAAGGGAAAAAAGGAAGACACATGAAACTGGACAGGCCAGTCAGTCTCACTTCTGCGCCTGGGAAAATCACGGAACAGATCCTCCTGCAAGCTATGCTAAGGAACATTCAGGACAGGGAGGTGATTTGAGACAGCCAGAACGGCTTCACCAAGGGCAAGTCCTGCCTGACCAACCTAGTGGCTTTTTATGATGGGGTGACTACATCAGTGGGCATGGAAAGGTTACAGATGTCGTCTATCTGGACCCCTGTAAGGCCTTTGACATGGTCTCCCACAACATCCTTCTCTCTGAACTGGAGAGGTGTGGATTTGATGGGTGGACTGTCCGGTGGGTGAGGAACTGGTTGGATGGATGCATCCAGAGGGTAGTGGTCAATGCCTCAATGTCCAGATGGAGGTCGGTGACAAGTGGTGTCCTGCAGGGGTCTGTATTGGCACCAGTACTGTTTAATATCTTCATCAGTGACATAGATAGTGGGATCAAGTGCACCCTCAGCAAATTTGCAGACGACACTAAGCTGAGTGGTGCGGTTGACATGCCTGAGGGATGGGATGCCATCCAGAGGGACCTGGACAAGCTCAAGAATTGGGTCCATGTGAACCTCCTGATGTTCAACAAGGCCAAG
>NW_009209608.1:0-21893 GCF_000690835.1 Fulmarus glacialis
GCTGCCCGCGGCCCGCCCTGCCCGACCGTGGGGGGAGCTGGAAAGGGAGGGGGAAATCTGGTGCCTGAGGGCGTGGGACAGGCTGGGCTTTGGTTTAGTGTGATGAGGCCCCCGTGCGCCGTGGTGCCGAGGAGGAATCTGGTAAGTGGGGCCCTGAGAGGATGTAAAGCTTGAAGGTTAATAAAGTTAAAATTCAACGTCCCCACCGGTTGCCTTTTTTTTTTTAAAAAAGCCAACTTCATCGACTCAGAGTGCTCAGGGCGGGAAGCCCTGCGGTACGAGATGTACCGAGGATAGAAGGTAGAAGAAAATGGGGGAAACTTGTCCCCAGGAGCAAGTGGGTGGGAACAGGCCGTGTTAATGCTAGATGGGTTGAAAAGGCAGGTAAGCCACTAAACTCTCCTCTGGTGCAAAGACACGTTTAGATAATTGACCATTTGAATGCATTTCTTGGTGCTCTGCTGAAAGCCCTCCCTGTGGTGGATCTCCAGGGGCTTTGTCCCCTCAGTGCCAGCCTGTGATGTTTCTCTTACAGAAGAATGATGCGCTGGTCCCCTCAAGATGCTTTCTGTTGGGGATATATCTAGTTTTGTAGACAGCCTGGCGCAGACCCATGGACCAGCATTGCAACGAACGACTTGTTTGTTGTGCAGTCCTGTACACAAAAACAATCTGTGCCTGAGAAGCAGGACGGTGGTGTTAACGTGGCGCCATGCCCGGCTAATCTTGAGCCTTGGAAAGCTTCCCCGGGCTGTGGCACTACCCTGCACAAAAGCTGGGACCAGAAAACCCCTTTTCTTCCCAGGGTTTACACAGCAGCACGCCTGGGGTACCAGTGCTTCTTGAAGTTGGGCTTAAGATACATAACTGTTAGTGCAGTCCCATGCTAGGGCTAAATCCGAAATCCCCTTTAAGTAACACGCAGATATCAGAGGAACTGCTGTCCCTGAAATGAGGAGATATCTACAGGAACTGAATACTCAAGACGTGTTTTGTAAATCGCTGGACCGTGGTAAGACTGTGCTTCCCTGCTCCGGTTGAGCTGTGTTAACAGCTTCTTTTGCTGTTTACCATTCTCACCTCGCCTAGACCTCTTCTGCTGTTCCTGCCTTCAGCAGTACAGTTCGTCTTCTCTCTGTCTTGCACCAACCCCAGTGCTTGCTTGATCACATAATAAGCCAATTCAGCTTGCTTTCCAGCCAAAACCAATTTACTTTCTGCTGTTTTAGTGAGTTGAATTGGCTTTGCTGCAATCAAATGTGTGCTGGAGCAAGGACTTGGCAGAAGCACGTGTCCCACAGGGAAGAAACTGGGGGAGGGATGGGGGGAGAGGGCTACCTCTCTTGGCAGCAGTGAGTGGTGAATGTAACTGAAGCCTTAATGTGAAGTTGCAGTTTGAGACACTACTACCCATCAGTCAGTCACTATGCCTTCTCAGTTTGGGGCTGTCATCCTGCTAGCAAAGGCAGTCTAACAGCAGGAGTGTTTTACTGCTTCATAGTTCTGTTTTTGTTTCTAGTTCTTACTGTTTCTAATTCTTACTGTTTCTAATTAAAGGTAGTTTAGACTAGTTTGGCAGATTTACCCTGAAGAAGATTAGGGTGCCTGCCTGAATTCTGTTCTCCTGTCTAGATGATAAACAGGTGGGAAATACATTCTTCACTTGCATCCAGCAGAGGATGTCTGCTCTTGATGGGGGGCATGAGGAATTACAGCTCCCTTCAGACAGGCAGGTTTCATACAAACAGTAGAAAAATCACAAGGCGACGTGGCTGGAAACAGACTTTTGCGGGGAGGACTGAAATATGAAAGTACCTTAACAGCCACTGTTGACAGTATAACTATCATTTTGTTAAAGCATTTCCCTTTCTGGGCTGAAAGGGCTAGGGTGTGGCCATTTGGTGGGATGGAAGACTGTGTGGAACTGCAGGGATACGATTATGGACTGGGTAACATTCAGTGAAGCTGAGGGGCAAGGTAAGTGTTTAAAAAGTGGTTAAAGTCATTATGGAACCAGGTAGTTGAAATAACAGGATCGCAACCGACCCAGAATTACATGGTGAGATCTACATTAAAAACTTAACTATGTGACCAAAGGGATTTTCCCTGGGAACTCATAAAGCAAACACAAGGCATTGAGGTAGTGATTGCTGCAGTTGCCTATATATGACATAAGAACCAGTGAAACAAGCCACAGAAAATGGTGCTGATTAGGGAGAAACAGTCAGAGGTAGCAATAGGAATGTGCCTCTAAGGAGAAAAAAGTAGAAGGAGCTCATGAAGGGATTGGATATGGTACTGGCTGAATTTGGATGAGAACCATCAAGGAAAAAGATCTCATCATTTGTTCTTACCTTGTTGCAGGTAAAAGGATGCTGTGTTGTATGTAAGCAGACAGGTTTGTATCAAAGATACACCTGATTCTGTCATCAATTTGTCCTTTTAATAGAAATAACTTTTGGGACTGGATTTTGGCTAGCTGCTGAAGACCAGAGGGACTGATTAGCAGAAAATGAAGTGTGAACTGTTTTGGTTTTTTTTTCTGGTAATTTACATGAGTAGGTCACATCTATGTCTTGGATCAATGCAGTCCCAGATACTTGCTCCAGTGTAACAAAACAAACCAAAAAAACCCCTAAAAACCAATCTAGGTATAGGGTACCCTGATCTCCAAGGACGGATTTCTCCAGCCAGCCAGGCAGGCAGGGTACCACTGGAGTCTGTTCAGTCTGACAGGAACACTAAGCTCCTGAGATCAGCGGGACTAAAATTAGCTTTGGAACATTTTTTTCCTACCCTCTTGGTGTTGCTTTTACATGAAAACTGCTGTTTATTGTTATAAACAACAAGAAAAGAATTTGGGTTGAAGACTTCCTTTTATTTCTTTTTTTTTTCTTTTTTTTTTTTTCTCTTTTCTTAAAGAGATTTTGAAATCTCTGGTCTTTGGAATTGGAGGTAAATTGAGTTTGGGAACTAAGTAATTAGGTAATGTGTTGGTCAATTTTTTCTGTCCTAGTGAAAAAAAACCCCATAACAACACCAAATACTGCTTCAGCAAAAGAAATGTAAACAATCGTGACTGATTTAATATTCATATTATATCCTTCGTGTGTGCTATTACAAATACTTATTTTTAAAAGCAATGGAAACCGTCCTTAGGATTCTTTTATTGTTGTCTTTGGTAACGTGTGAATTGTTTGGTTGGTAGTTGTTTCTTTTCCCAGCATCTTCTGAGCAATTGCCTAGTTCTGATTTAAAGATCTTACAACATGGTTTTCTGAAAAGTGGGATTTTGTCACACTGAATCTAGACTCTGGCTGGGGAATAGCCGGCTTCTGGGACACATCCAAAACTGGCTGAAGGCAGTGAGGATGTTTCTATTGAATCCTGAAAGACTGTTGTCTGTGGGCCCCTTTGTATTCATATCAGCTTGAAGTACAGAGCTGTAACACCAGCTCTGCATCACCACAGCTGTCACTTTCATGCTGACTTTCCTCAAGTTCTGATGTTGCTTGGCCACCCAAGCTGTATCTGAAACCTTATCATTCATTTTCTTTTTCCCTCTTATTAAGCGGAGTTGTGGTAGGCTGAAGCCGTTTTTCCCCTTCTAAAATGATGAACAAAACCAAAACGGCTTTTGAAATCTGAGAAACTGTTAGCATTAAAATTTCTCCCTCATTTCTTAACAGCTTAAGAGTCCTTTCTCACAAATTTCATCTGTGTTGTGCTCAGCTTTGGGGAACCCCTGTCTGAGTAGATCTTGGAGACTGTCTGCAATCCCATGCTTAGTTTTCTATAATAGTTTACCACTTAAATGTAAAAGTATTTCAGGACTGAAATTTGCCTTCAGAGGACATTTAGACCCTGTGCAGATCTTTGCAGTCTTGACTGGTCTAAAATTCATACTGGTGGACCTTTATGAGGTGCCTTTGTCTTGACCGACCCAGAGGTCTCAGTAGTCCTGGGCTTACGATTCTGGCTGCCAGCTTGCAAACCACACAAAATTGCAGCAAGAGGAGCTATCAGGGAGCTCACGCCACTTCCCTGTCTCCTGGCATGAATACATTACATTCCATTTTATATTAGTAAAATATTTATGAAGTTTTATTAACATGGTAGGAGCTCTTGCCTCTTTTACAAGAGGTAAGAATTACGAGCAGTCTGCCTTCTCTCATTTAATCTACTCTCCCATCTAGCGGTTTTTCTTTTCTCATCTGGACATAGATAAAATCCAATAACAGGGGATATTTATTTTGCGGTCAAAACTATCAGGGTTGGAGTCAACACTCCTGGCAGTCATTGGAAAGATTTCTTGTGCATAGAAAATTTACGAACGCGCAGAGCTGCTGGGTTCAGTAATCCAGCCTTAAAAGGTATCCAAACATTTTGTTCCTGATCAAAACACGTAATCCTGTGCAGCTCTGAGCTATTTACATCTGCTCGGTCTGTCTGGGGCTGTAACGGTGGCAATTATATGTGTTAAGAAGGGAAAAGAGGCATTAAATTTAGGTGTCCAGTTCACGCAAACGTTTTGTCGCAGTTTCTTTTGACCCCCTGAAAAAGAAATGCAACAGTGGCATCCTGTGGCCCAAGCAGTTCATGGCAGGTGGGTCTGGTGTAGGGCAGAATCCACCACCGAGGTCTTCCCGCACCGAGCGGGAAACAGATCAAGTTCTTTCTAAGTTAGTTTACAAAAGAAGTGCACGGTATTTCAACCCGGTGCACATTTGCAACCTGAAGTACAAAGCTGCTATCTACTTTTCAGCAGGGGCTTTCCACCAGCTTACCTTATATTCTGCTGCTTATTTGTCTACCAAACACTTTGGTGTTTGGGACAGAGAGGATGACTTCAGTTACCCACCAAGGAGACAGGACTTCTGTGTCGCTGTCACAGGAAAGAGGAATAGAGGAGAGACTGCAAGTGTCCCGTTTTCAACTAACCCACAGTTTAGTGCGGCATACTTGGTCTAAAAATGAATGTTTCAGGAAAGTCCGACGAAGAGCAGACTAATAAGAGTTGTTTTCCCTTGCACCTACATCATACCCGAGTGCTCACTCCCACACACCGTGTGTGTGCACGTGTGTGTGTGTCTCTTGAGTTTGATTTCAAAGTCCTGGCCTTTACTTGTTTAACTTGGACAGCCTGTGATTTGCTTACCTCCTCACCAGCAGATATTGGCAGCCGTGACCACCAGGCTCTCTAAAAGCTTGCAGGCATGCCAGAAGGCACATTAATGAGGAACATACAGGCTCACCTGCACTCCTGTGGGCAATTGTCAGGGAAGCTGCTGATGGCCTCATTTTTCCCTCTTCTCCTCCCGGTTTTACAGTGACTTCTCTTCTGTAAGTGAGGAGATCTTAAGGTGGTGTCTTCCTTCCTACTTCTTACCTTCGTACGTAGAGGTGCAAATGCTATTGAAGGCTCAGCATCAGGAAGGAATGGGGGGAAAAAGAAACAACTTTGTTCTTTTTAATTTTGCATTTTCTTGTATCCAGAAAGCTCTGCATGTTTTGGGTGATCTACCTGGAGAACTGGAAAAGCAGAGTAGGGGCAAGGTTGTCCTCTGCTGCCTGTGCGTGGAAGAACTTGTGAGCATTAAGTCTTCTGTTGTGTGGGAAGGTCACCATGATCCCCTTCTTGGGATGGCTGAAGCAGGAGGCAGGGAAACAAAACCAGCAGCAGGCAGGGGCTTCATTGTTGCCTTTAATAACGAGCGTGTACTCTTAAGATTTTTGTGAAATTGCTTAACTGAGCTTGCACCGCAGTTTCTTGCCAGTATTAATCCCTGGGCTGCCTCTTAAAACACGCACATGCATGAAAACAAACAAATGCTAAGACTGGCTGTGGCTCCAGTGATGTTAACCCCTGCTCCTTTTTGTCAGTTAAACTGACAAGCAAGATAAGAAGAGCCGGTGTTGGTATCGTCTCTTGCATAACAAACCACTCTCGACAAAAGAAGCAGCCTCCTGTCAAACGAATTTCCTTTACAACTGCCGAGGGGACTATTTTTAGTTTCATCTGCCATTCTTTACTCCTTAATCATCTGGTTCACTTTTCTCATTTCTTCTCTCTTTTTCCCCTTCCCCGCCAGCTCCGATACCAGTTACTGCTGATAATCGGAGGAGGAGGAGGAAGAGGAGGAGGGCGCTGGGCTCTCGGCCCTTCCCTGTTAGCACGTGTCTGCAGCGGGATGCCACCGGCCGCACCACGTCCAGCTCAGCTCCCCTCTGTGACGGGAGGGAGCCTTCAGAGAAAGGCAAATAGACCGCCCTGGATCTAGACCAGGGATGTCAAAGGCCAACAAGTAAATGAGATCCATTCCTGTCAGGAAAGGGTTTTAGCTAAGGCTGCGTTCAGAAAACATGTTTTAAGTTGCAGGAGGGGAGCTACAAATGTTCGGCGTTGAGGCAACGTCACAGGCATACTGCATCAGGCAGCGAACTCTTCATATGCCACTAGCAAAGCAAGGCCGAGCCTGGCTTTTCCACTGGAGATAAAATTAAAGTGCTTTAGGAATGATGGTGTTTGTTCCGTAGGTCTTGGCTCTATGGTACTGGCTGCCTTCCCTTTTCGTCTCTTTGACCCACTGCACGTTTTTAGCCCGTTGAGCAGCAGAATGATTCTTGTCTTCCGGTTGAGATATAAAACAGAAGTCCTGCCTATCTGTAATCCATTAGAGATTCTGTGGTGCTATTTGCAGGAGTAAGAGTGTCTTAAGGCTTTGGTCATTCAGGAAATAGCACTGCTTTGCTAGTTGCACATCGTAGTTCAGTCAAGTCCATCATCCTCTGCAGCATCTTTCTAAAGCCTAATTCATGTGGGTTATTATATATTCTATACCTTCTTCCTCCACAGTAGGCAAGAGCTTCACAATAATATGTGGTTTTATGCCCACGGTGCTTCTGTAAGGTACAAGTTGCTGTAATACCCATTTTATAGCTGGATTTGAGGAGCATAGAGGCAAAGTGAATAGCCCGAAGTCAAGAGGGAAGTCTCTGGCAGCAGAGGGAATTATGCCTCTGTCACATGAGTGAACGTAACAGTCCTGAAGTTAGCATACTAGCTAACGTTTTCCAGGGAAGTGCCACAATTCTCATGAAGAAGGAATTGCTAGAAATGGTCAAAAGTTTTAACCTTCACTATTTTCTTAACAAACATGAGTTTTCAAATGATCCAAAATGTTTGCAGAAAATGCATGTATTTTGAGAAAGTGAAGTAAAATTTGTTGGATTCACACCGAAATGAGTTAGGTTTATAATGTAAATGTTCCCATTGGTCTCTTTTTTCCCAGTGGAAAAAAACCAGAAGAAAACCTTCTGGGGAGGAAAGCAAAAAAGGGACCTGGTTTCTCAAATGGAATGAGAATACAAATGTATTGCTGATGGAAAAATAAAAACTACATTGCATCTTCAGGCTTTCCCCTCTCGAGTCTTAGTCTTTTCTTTTTGTCTTCTGAGTATAACTAACTAGCGCAAGAGTGACCAGTCTCCTTAACCCTAAAAAACGTGCACCAGCACTTTGAACAACACTCCTTAGGCAAGTAAAGTTAGAGAGAGAGAGTTGGGAAGAGGTTGCGAAGTGGCTGACGACAGCGGCTCCTTATGTCTTTGGCTGCTTTACTGTATAATACGATTGAACAGGGATCTCCTTAGCAGTTTTTGCTGGCTCACCTCCTTCCACTGCTTGGGTTCGGATTGCGCAGTAGCCCCCAAATTCATGCACCCATGCTGGGAGTCACCTGGTGTAATCCCAGACTACGCATAGCAGAATTACTTGTGTGCTTCTCAAGGGTTGGTTACCCGGGCTGTGGCATACACCGCTGCGTGGCCTACGGGCTGACATCAAACCGTTCCTTCTTTCCTTTTCCCTTTTATTCCATTGCTTTTGACAGTGTAACTTTTTAGTTTCAGCTTTCTTTATCACGACATTCGTGAGCCCTGTATCTGATTCTGCTCTTTTCAAGCCCCTGAATTAGATTTTGTTTTAGGAGCTGGAAGTGGGGGAAGCACTAGAAGCAAGGTTGGTTTGAAGATGCTTGAAAGTCTGCCAGAGAGCTGTCAGGTTAGTGATGGCTTGTGACATATCAGAGCAGACAAGCGAGGTTCATAATAATTCAAGATCTGTTGAAAACCAGATTGAAACATGGCTAGCAGTGACGGCTTTTTAAAGAGAAAATTATTATTGTGGATGTTCAGACTCGTAAGTGTATTTCAGCCCTTGCTGTGGGAAGAACCTGTCATTTTAGCTTCACGTGCATCCTTTGGGTTTTGCCTCTCTTACTCAGATTTTCAGTGTTTTCATGCCAGTTCATCTCTCACATCTCTTGCCCGGCTGCCTGGCGGGGACACTGCTCTTATGTGCCTGCACACGTGGACTCCCGGTTTCCCTGCCACCTGTGCACGTGGAGCCTTTCTTTCAGGCATTTATCCCCTTGCTCAGTAGTCCAGTTCCCTGCCTCTGTAGGCTTTTGTTGTTCTACAAAAAGGAGCAGTTGCATCTTCTCCTGGATCAGTGGCATGAGAAGTAGCAAGAAACTTCTTGGCAGAGAGCCTAGAAAAAAATCATTTAGGTTCCACCGGGTGAAGAGGGTCTGACCTTCAAAATTTCTCACAGCATGTTAAGAGGTTTTGGGCAAAGATGTCAGGAAGAAATGAGAACTCTACTTTCAAAATGGCTATGAAATGAGAAAGCCAAAGAAAAAAGCAAATTTTCCTCTCGCACTGTGTAAAAGGCCTCTATGCTGAAGACATCACCAGCTGAATGCATATAAGAACTCGCCAACAATCATTAAGCTCAATTAATCTTATTCTTGAGCCCATGATAACGTCTGTGGATTATTTAAACAAAGCGATGGTGGGCAAGCAGGAGAGGAAAATTAAACAAAATAGGTTCTGCTGTGAACGCTCGTACCACCATCACCCAAGTGACGCTGTAATATAGAAACTGGGTCAGAGACACCCTTCCCCCTCCACACTGTCAAAGTTATTTGAGCGTCTATTGAAACCCTCACAATAGAAGAGTTTGGCTCCTGCATTCGCTAAGCAAAACTGATTTGTATTTCTTGGTTCAGAAAGAGCTGCTGGGTGATTTTCCATGCGAGTACAATGCGGCAGTTCAGCTGATCCCTGAAAGCTGATTTCTTGCTGATTTGCTTTTCGTTTAATAAGGCACCACTGCTTTTATTTAGCATTTCTAAATTGACACGCTGAATCTGTGTTTAGAAGCCTTAAACCTCTCTCTTGCCTGTGTTAGTTTTAGGAGCTGCACTGGTAGCCTTCATTCAAAGTTCAAAAGATTGCTGTAAGTCTCTTGAGATGTCACTGGCTCTGTTGTCTTACTGATCATATAAATCTAAGTTAATTAGTTTATTTGCTTCTAGGATAATTGAATTAAAATATATTAGTTTGGAAGTACGGCTTGGATAGATTCAAACACAGCGCTCTTCTGGACTCTTCCCACTGCCCTTTTTAATCCCGTATTTGAGTCCTTCATCCTTGTTTACAGCTGGCCCGTAGCAGCCTCAGCCTTCCGGTGTGCTCCGTCTGCTCTGGGGTTTTTTGTCTTGTTTTTCTGGCTTCTTTCAGGGAGTCCCAGTGGCTCTACCTTATCGTGAAAAGAAAACCAAGCTACGCTTCATATTCATAATGACAGTCTGCAGAGGTTGTCGGCAAGCGCAGAACCTGGGAGTTCGGCTATCAGGGGTGACATTGTTTGGCAGTGGTCGTGAGCAATTATTCCAACACTGCTTTTGTTGAAGCGAAATAGCAGGGTCCAGAGTTTGAACCTGTTTTCTAATATTCAATTAATACATTCTCTAATTTCACTTCCCCTCCCTGCTGCCCCCAGCATGCACTTTCACGGAGAGAGCATGTGCCCTCTCACACTTTTTTCTCCTTACATAAAATGTCATTTGTTTCTTGAAAATTGCCTGACTTGATGGACAGTGTTGCCTGGAGGTGTCTGGGGGACCTACTTGGCCACAGAGCCAAGAGGACTGTGGGGGGGCCATGGCTGCTGGCCAAGAGGGCCATGGCTGCTGGGAGTTGCACACCCTAGTAGTTACAGCGTAGTGTGTTAAGGAGGCATGCTTGGAGGTGATGAAGGAGGAGGAGAAGGAACATTATTTCCTTGCTTCCTCCGTAGCTCAGTCCACTCCTTGGACAAGGTACTTATTGTTATCAAGCAACAGTGAGAACCCTTCTGCCCATTCATGTCTAGCTCAGTTCTGATGCATCGTCTTACTGTTTGTTAAAAAAAAAAGGAAAAAAATACCCCAGTTTGTGTGTTAGTTTCAACAGTGAACATCTCTTGAGCTACCTTTCTTGAAGAGGCACACAACTATCTATGTCAACATGTCTTCCTTGCATCCTCACTACCAAGAACAAGAAATAGAAATTCTTGCCATTCCACCCCATTGCCCAAGTTACGGGACAAACTCAAGAAGGGAAGCCATTTGCACCCTGAAGTTTGATGGCAGAATGACAGACTTCTCTTGTTATCAAGGCTAATCGCTTTCCAGCCCTGTCTCTGGCAAATACTCTATCTGTAATAATCAAGTCAGTGCATATGACATAGTTTTTTGACAGGACAATATTTCTTAATAATTTAGTAGCATCGCACACACACAAAAATAGAGTTATAATTAGCTCTCATCCCTAAAGTTGGAAGAGCTTTTCAGTTCGTTGGAGGCTGCTGGCCAATTCTCTTATCTAATTGGATGAAGTTCCTACTTTCTCCCATTTGTACGATGTCTGCTTTTACACAAACTCATTAAGTGCAGCTGTACTCAAAGTTTGTAACAACAGCCCCAGTGAAGACTAGGCAGAAGTTTAATAGCCGTTCTGTTCTCTCTTTTTCATCTGATCTCAGTCCATTTTGGTGGTTGATGTGTGCCCAAACATCTTTCCCTAGCACCTAATTCTCCCCCCTCCAGCTTTTTATTATGAATTATCTTAATAATTAGAAACCAGACAAATTGCATAAGATTCATCTGTCTGTTTTGAAACTGGAGAGTTTACAGCTTGCTTTCAAGGAAGATGGATTTAAAGCAATTACTTGTTTCTGTGAGGCATACAGAAGTGATTTTTTCCCTTCATTTTAAAGCTGGCATTAAGGTGTAATCACATAATTGCTACACTATTCTTTAAATTTTCAGAGGCATTAAGCTGATTATACCCATAGAATAGCAGCACCATAATTAACATTATATTAAGCTTTGGCGATTAGATGGAATTTTTGGCAAAATAAATACATTTTTTAAAAAAACCCAAAATTTTTGTCAGTATGACTGCTTTTTTCTCATGTTCTTGTGTGTAATTTTGAATTTCTACTTAGTAGAGTAGATATAGTAATAGAAAGTCTTCATTTGCCAGAACTTGAATTTGTCTTACTGTATTGCCTTACATATATTGAAATCGCATTTACGAAGAAAGATTCACCACCTACTTCCTGCAATACAGATACCTCAGTTTTAGAAGTGATTTTATAACTTCCATGGATGTTTTTCTTCCACCAGAGAACTATTCCAAGGTTTCCTGGGGAACTTCCAGCTGTACAATTTCCTTCCCTTACCATGTTCCATCTTCCCATCAAACAAGGTCGGGGAGGCTGGAGGAGAGAAGGAAACTCAGGGAAAAAGTTGTCTCACAACATTGATTGTTTCATGAAGGCACTTACCTGTGACAGTAAATGCTCTTTATATAGCCCAGTGGCGGGGAGACCTGTCTGACAAGGAGGACATTAATCAGTGCTGGGGTCTTAAGTTACAGCTATGTATGTGCACACATCTGCAGTGCAAAAGAGGGGAGACAGCAAAGGAGAAGAGCGAGACACCAGTGGAGGGATTCAAAGGGACCCCCTCCTAAGCCAAATTCCTGTAAGGAGGGAAGTCTCCTTCTGCTGGTGCCCCACCTCCTAGCATCGATATTCCCTTCAGGTTGTAGTGCTCTCCCGGCTCTGAAGGTCACCAAAGACTTGGCCCTTACGAGGTTCACAACACCCTTAGCTCCATCTAGAACTTAAAGATGCAAACATCTTGCAAATTCCAAAGCCCGATATGAGTAGGGAGGACTCATGAGTAGGGAGGACTTACTGAATCCTGCTTGAACTTGCTCTACCTTATAGTCCTCCCTCAGTTCAAGTAATCATGAAGAGGTACCGGAGCTGAACGTTTCTGTACCTGTGAGAGTATGAAAAACGAGCCGTGTTGTAACCAAGTCCCTGGTTATTGCTGTCAATAGACCTTTATGGCAGAGTTCATGTGTGCAGGCTGATTATCAGTCTTCTGGATGACACCAACAGGTGGTTTAATTGATTGTTCTAATATAAAACTTAATCTCAGCATGAGTCACAAGTAGTTTTGACTGATAAATGTCTTTACTTGAAAAATGAAATCTGCTACCATCTCTTGTTTTCAGATAGTTGGCTCCATCTGTAGACGTGTTCCATCATGTGCTCAGCTCCTGGTTAGACAAATATGAAATATGGGCATTCTTCTTGTTTAGAGTCCCATAGCTTTTGTTGTTTCCATTTGGGGCTGCTGCCCTTATGTGCATAAGATAAACTTGCCTGACATTCATAAGCAAGAACATTTAGGTCTCTTCTACACAGTAAAGATAATTTTTATAATCGACCTCTACCACCCTGTTGTCTTCTAAGTATGCAAGCTTATTTTTATAGGAAATACTTTACGTATTAAAAGGGCTCATATAACGCTGGAACATTTGTTTTGCCAGCTACAGTCATCATAGGCACATCATTAAAATGACAACGGTAGCTGCTCTGTGCTGTCTAATTTTGTAATGTTTTGACAGAATTTAAGACATGAATGTATGTTTGTGCTACTAGTCATTTGTGAATCACACCACTTAATTGGATGGGTCAACAAGATAAATAGATGTGGTCTTTGGGAAATGAAAATGGCTTCTTTGAGTTTGTACACTGCTTTTGTTGGAAGTAGCATTAGTTGATGGAGATTATGGAAAAAGCGGTGACTTATTTTCCTAACACTTGAGTGAGTGGTGATAGTTGTGGGAGGATGTGATGACAGAAGAAAAGCGGGTTTTAATTTTAGTTTTGAAGTGGGTGGGGGTGGGCAAATGGATACTCAAGACACATTAATGAAGTTATGTTGACAACTGTTAAGTGTGAAGTCTGTCATGTATCTCACTGCAATGAATGTGTCTTTATGAGCAAACTGCGTTGGAGACATCTGTGCAATTGTCAGCTGTAATTAAAGAAAAGGATGATTCGGCAGTGGACATACAGTTGAAAATGAAGGACAGGGTTTTTTTTTTACGTGGGTGTATATACTCCTGTTTGCCGAAAGTGACCTATTTTTTGACTGGCTAGTTCTTTCCAAGTAACTACTGAATCGAAAAAATGAATTGAACCAGGGACTTTGGTTTTTTTAATAAATTTTCTCCTGTAGGAGAGAATTTGAACATTTTAGGGGAAGCAAATGGAGACTTTTTGATCATGTCCCTATTGGTGGCATTCTGGAGATGCATAGAGAAATTACTTCCAGAAGGACTTGGGAAATCATGAGGTAAAATGTCACTTGTCAAGCATGCAAAATAAGTAAAGAAACTGATACCGCTTAGACCAGGGTACATCTGTGTTTGCACGTGTTGTGCTCACTTGTGATACATGTCGCAGCTGTGTGTCATGTTCCATTTTCCTAATACCTTTCTGACTGTATCACGGGTTTTGGTGTTGCTTTCAAAGGGACTTGCAAGTATTGTAAAGGGACAAGCTGGGGTTTTGTCCTCATAAGGGATGAGCAGTACTTGGGATGGCTTTTTTGGGGGGGATGGGATTTTTTGCCAGCCACAGAGCTTCCCACCACAATCAACTTGAACTTAAGAAAAGTAAAGATCTTTGAAGAAAGATCCGTGCTTTTCTCAGGTAGTTGAATAACCTCGTGTAGCAGTTAAAGCTGCTCCACAGCTATCAATGGCTCCACTTCCAGTGCAAGTACTAAAGTATCTCTTCCTAGCTCCAGTTGATATTAATGGGAGTTTCCCAGTAGATGGTGATGGTAGTAGTTCTCGAGTTGGTAGCATGCTCTGAAAAGTGTGTGATGTGAAAAGGAGCCTAGAGTTATCTGAACCTGGGATGCTGTCTCATCTCTTGTTGGAGGTAGCTGTATAATTTTTTTCCTTTTATACTTCCTGAATACCTTTTATGACCTCTCGACTGGCCTTCCTTCCCCCCCCATCTTGGCAGAAAACAAGGAAGCAGCCGCAAAGTAACAGGATTGATGTCTAATTCCCGAACTGGAAGCTGTGACTTGGATGTAACTGGAAGCAGTGCTATTTGTCCGTGGTTAAAGATTGATTTTATGTCCCTAATGATGAAAACACTGGGACAATTCATCGTGCTGATTTAGGTGGTCAGTGGCTAGAGTGAAGGGCTTATTAGATACCTTCTCTGTGAGATGGAGGAGTGAGGAGGAGCTGAAAATGAGCACCTTTGTTTAAAATACATCTGTTTCTTTTCCATGGCCACGTTTTTTAAGTGTAAAATGTATCAGCTTCTTTTAGAGCTGTGTGTTGGAGGAAGCTGTGCCTGCTGCTAGCAGTAAATGAGTTACTTAATGGGAAGAATGTTTGCAAAGCCTGGAGAGAAATAACAGCTGCTTTTTTAAGTGCAAAAAAAACCCCTATAACATTTCAAAACTGTGGCAAGATCAGGGATTTTTTTTTAAAGGCCTGGATGAAAGGAAATTAGTAATGTGTAGGGGGTGCTGAGTGGTCCAGGCACCTCACCTGTTTTATTCCTAGCTGTACAGGGAATTCGAAGTTGGACGACGCCAGATGGAAAGCAAACCCAGAGCCACATGAACTACTAGCCAGTTTCCTTCAGCAACATTAATTTACAGTCTCATGAGAGAACACGTTGGTTTGCTGCCAGTTTTGGCTTCAAGCGAAATTATCGGAGGACAGAGCAGTGCAGGCAGCGGTCCCTTTCAGGCCACGCCGTCGGGGCGGTGGAGCAGACGGCACAGGCTGCTGGCTGGGCTCTGCCGAAAGCATTACAGAGTACGTCTGCGCCCCGGCTCCCCGCTGAAAAGCAACATTAATTATACTGCAGCGCTGTGGCTTCTCCTTCGCCTGCCGGGCGTATTACAGGGTGCTGGCATCTTTACGCTATGAAAGTGGGCTTGCCAAAACTTGTGTTTGAGGTTGGTTGACGTGTTTTGCGTTGCTGGGTCCTGCCGGTGGGTTCCTCTGCTGTTCGGAGGGAGGGGGCAGAGGGTATGGCACAGGACGGGAAAAGGGGCTGCTTAGCCAAAGTCACTTTGATTTGCTATTTGCAGAGCTGCGGGATCACGTAGTAACAGGTATGGAGGCGTGATGCCTCTCAGCATTTTGCAGTGATACTGTCTTGAAGGAAGTGCATTTCCAAACTGCCTTGTCGCCTGTTACGGTTTCTCACGTGGTACTTGGGTTCACTTTCCAATCTCCCGCTGTTTTCTTTCCGAACTATCCAGGAGTCACAGTGTCAATTTATTTATTGTTAATAGTTCTCAGGTGCTGTTAAGACTTGAAATGTGTAAGTTGTGACAGGACAAGGGGCAATGGTTCAAACTGAAAGAAGGTAGGTTTAGATTGGACATAAGGAAGAAATGTTTTTACGATGAGGGTGGTGAAACACTGGAACCGGTTGCCCAGAGAAGTTGTGGATGCCCCATCACTGAAAGTGTTCAAGGTCAGGTTGGATGGGGCTTTGTGCAACCTGATCTAGTGGAAGGTGTCCCTGCCCATGGCAGGGGGGTTGGACTAGATAATCTTTGAAGGTCCCTCCCAAACGACACCATTCTCTGATTCTATAAAATGCTGTGCAGTTTGGATGTTGCTAAGCATGCTCAGACAGCTAGAGGTATGTGCTGTCACACAAGTGTCCTGGAGGGTGGAGCCCTAGAAGAGAGCAAAAGGCTTTTTGACAGGTGAGTTGTTTTCAGTTTTTTTGAGTAAGCTTTTAGTAAATCAGGGATGATTATTTCCACTGCAGCAATAATGTACAGTCTAGTTTTTTCTCCGTTTTAGTGCTGAACGCAGCATTTTCTCCTTTCACAGTTTCTGATGTAGTTGCCCCAACAAAGACAAAGATTACGGGTCCATCAAAGCTGTTGCCACCCCAGTGTGAATGGGTACGTTTGTGGTCCCAGTCAGTGGTCGATAATGGACTGCATGCATTGACCTTTTAAGTGTTTGCATCAGATACGCTTGTCAGTGTATAAGACATGAAGCTTATTGTGTCTCAGTGGTACAATAAATCCAATTTTGGGATTCATGATACTTGACTGAAAGAGCAGTTTCTGAAGGAATATGAAGTAGTTGCACAGCATGCATTTACATAAATGCATTACATGAAGTGCTGCCCCAGTGTAACCCCTGCTGGGTCAAGTTGACCAAATTTTTTTTTCCCCTACTGTAAGTTAACTTTCTGCCACAGGGCTTTATGGTGAATGGGATAAAGCCTGTTTGTGCCATTCTAACTAGATGATGCTGGATCAGGTGTCATACATCTCCCTACAGCCTGAGTAAACACCTTAGCATGGGCTGCGGCTGCTTTGACAGAAATGCACTCAGGTGTTTCTTCACAATCTGGATGAAACTATCTCAGCTTGGTGGCTTAGCAATGCAGAGACCACCACGGTGCTTATCATCACAGCAGCATAGCCTGAGATATGCACATTGGACATTATTGTTAATAATCCACTAATAGGATCATCCACATGTATTGCACCTTATCTGCCAAAGGGTCTTTAGTGTTCCCAGAGAGGTGAGAAGAGTAATATTGTGGAAGGCACAGGTGGGAAAGGGAAAAGTTTACTTACTGGATATATTGAGGATCAGTAATCTTTTCGGAGTGGGAATGTACAGATGGGGAGAGTTTTAAACCTGCATGGAACTCCAGGTGACCTCAAGAAAATTACTAACTAGGGCATTGGACAGCATCTCTGACCACGTAGGGAGGTAAATGTCTGTAGCTTATCAGGTAGACAAAGAAAGGGAAGGAGGTTCCTTTTCCGTTTCATCTCTAAATAAATAGATTGGCTGGCTTTTATTTCTGGCTTCATAAAACTTTGCACCAGTACTGTCTGCTCCAGATGCACATTTTTATCTGCATGACCAGGACCTTGTTTGAGTTGGAGTGCAGATTTCAGAGCTTCTCACTATAATCAAGGCATTGCATTCCCACCGTTGTGGTCATCCTTGTAATGGGAGTTCTGGAGGACACATGCAGAAGAGGGCACACTAATACATTTCTCCAGAATATCCAAGAGGCAACTCAGTACGTTTAAAATGAGTTGCACAGGTCAGTACCAGAACAGGTATCACCATCAGAGAGGAAGAGGCATCTTCTGGTTGAACTAATTCAGAAGCACTTTTCAGTATAAGGCAGGACAGCAAGGAGCGTGCCTGCACCTTGAGAAGTCCTGAAAAAATCAGATACTGATGGTTTTTACTGACTTGCATATTTATCCCTTTGAGGTTTTAGAGAGCCATTCTGAACATTTTCAGTACTTGCGCTCAATTGTAGTGGGGTGCGGTAAACTACAGACTCTGATGGCATGCTTCAAGAGCTGCTTTGTTGCTTGTCCATCTGTGGAAGTCAGTTTCTTACAGTGCACAAATCTTGACTGCTTGGTCTTTTGCCCTGAGTAAAATGTCCTCAGAGGCAGTTCTTGATACCAAAAAGTTACTTACAAGCAGAAGGCTAACTCCTCTTAGGGTCAGGTGTTACGTGAAACTTAAACGGCACGCAGTTGTTATCTGGCCATTCATAACAGAATAAATTTCACTTTGTATCATTTGCGGTCTCCCATTAAATATTTAATAAGCTAGGGGGACAAAAGCAGGAGCTATAGGTACTACGGGACTGAGAGCCTGCTGCCGCAGAGGGACTGCAGCGCACTGCCAGCAGCGCAGCTTCTGTGCAGGCTTACAGTGCTCAACACCATTTGAGTATTTTGAGAAGGGAGCTTTCTGGTTTTGGCCCAGCAAAACTTATTTTAAAGGTGCTCCTACCTAATTTTCAGATAGCTGAAACCCACCTGAGTTATCAGGTCTAACACTCATTTTGTCTTTCTGCAGACCTCTCCTGTTCTCCCCATCTGTTCACTGTGCTTGGTCCCAGTGGGTCCCACCCATTTAATCATGGGTGCTAATGTGTTAGCTTTTTAGAGAAACTGGAGTCATCTGACCGGGCAGAAAGAGGAGAATCACTGAACTAGTTTACCTGTTTTTGCTGAACTGGGTTTGCCTCCCTAGGGAAACTTAATCCCATCTTCCTTTGTTAGGTTTTAGCTAGAAAAAAGATAGCGCTGAGGCTACTTTCCTCCAAGTCCTTTCTTCTTTTTTCAGTCTCACAGAATAATGGGGGGAAAATGGCAGTACTCACAGAACTGCAAATTTGCTTACCTTCTGCCTTGCAAAGGATTTAGTAACCTTGCTCTCTGCTGGACAGTTTAATCCCGGAGCCCAGAGGACAGAGTCTATTAGTTGTGTTCTGCTGCTGTTGCTTCTTCTTTCGGTTTCAGGCTCACTTCCTCCACCTTCTCTGTCTTCTGGGACACAGAGAGAGGGGTAGATGTTTTGCACATGTGCCTGAGTTGTCCTTGAAAGGCACTAAACTACTAACTTCAGGCACTCACAAGTGCATCCATGACAGCACAGTGCACACTCTAGGCTGCAAAACCCACTCAAGAAGCTGGGTAAATTCTTAGGGCAGTTAAATACTCATTACCTCAGCTCATTTAGCTATGTTCTACATGAAGTAAAGCCACAGAAGGTATGTGGCAACAACTGCGATTTGAGGGCCAGTTAATATGAGCCTTTAAGAAGCAAAATACCTAAATACTTGCTGGAAACTAATCATAGCTGTAACAAACCTTCAGCAGTTACAAAAATACTTCTTTCTTCCCCGTTGAAACTTGCCAATATGCTTTTCCAGCTCCTTTCCACAAGGACGAAAAGTAGTTTTAGCAAATAAATACAAGTCTTGCTGCACTTTCCACAAGACATCAGCTGTATGGGACAGCAGAATGGGTGACACCGTCCTTGGGTCCAAAGGCGTATGGTACGCCTGTAGACTGTATTTCACACAGCAGCAGCTTATCAAACCTGGGTTATTGCTGTCTCGATGCACAGAGGCCTTTGAGGAAGGCTGGCGAATACTGGCCAATTTGAGCAGAACATGTCAACAGAACTGTCAGGAAGGAAACATTATGTTTCATTTATGGGATTACACTCAAAATGTTTGAGTAGTTTCTTATCAACAAATCCTAAACAATGCAAATGCAAAACAAGTAACTCACAGTGTGCTTTATTATTTTTTCACAATATTAACTAGACAGACATGGAAAGTTTAATGGCAGCATGTTCTTATAACATTTTAAAGACAAAGAACAACATAATCATATTAAATGATGATAAACTGACAAACTACATTACCATACATACATCATCCAAAGGTACTGGATAAACAATATCCGCTTATGTACATTTATGCTGGTGATAATTAAAATTCAAATATTCAGAAGAAAAAGAAAAAAATACGCTATTTAAATTATAAAAATATACGGTTTTTGTGTGGAATTCTTAATGCTGTATAACGTTTTGAAAAAAATTTCATTGTGTGATGAAGCTGCATTAACTTAGTATAGGAGTGCGATTTAAACCAAATAGAGATTAAATAAGATCTTTTGTCTTCCTTGTTTGAAAGAGAGATAGGAATGAAAAACAAAGCTGGGCTTTTGCAATGAGAAAGAATTTTTATACTCATAAATCAAAAGATGTTTAATTTTTCATATAGTACTGAGCCATAAACTCATAATACAAATGAATCATTTTGCTAGCTTGTTTAAAGAGAGAGAGGAAAAAAAAGATAGGCTTTAAACATGCTACTTCACTATACTTTTAATCAACTTCTAGGTTTGTGGAGTGCAGGTGCACAGCTAAGCACAGCGTCATGCTTCAGGGTCAAAGCGTGCAGTCCTTATGTATAGCTGTCTCCCACTGCCTCAGATGGGGAGACTGCATGCATGCAAGAATTGGGGGTACCGGGTCTGTATTCTTTGAAAACTGCATCACCTTTGTGTTTCCTTTGCACATCTGGTTCCAGCGAAACTTTTTTTTTTTCATAATTGTTCCTTATTAGTGCAACCCTACTCAGGCTGTGTAATCCCCAATCACAACAGCAAATCAATGAACTTCTATAGTGATTGGGTAATTTTATAATAATTTACAAAGAATTTTGTAATCGAAAATTTTTAGTAATTGTAGTCATGTAGTGCACACATTTATAGCTGGGTTTAGTTAAGACTTATTTTCAGACCATCTTGGGTGAACTCCTGCATCTTATGAAACTCGAGATTTTCTTACATACCAGTGTCATTCTGCATATCTTCCAGCCCCCTTCCTCATCTGTATATTCTCTGTTACCTCGACAGCCCCATTACTCCTTTGGTGGATCCAGTGCTTGTTCTATTAAGAAATGTCCTTTGTGTCAGCTCTGATTTCAGAATGCTTAACTTGCATAATTTTTTCCTTGTTTTTCCATCTGTTCCTAAGTTACTGATCTATAACAGATCTTAGGTGATCTTACAGATTTTTTTTTTCAGAAGCAAAATATTTTCCTTGGTTATTTTCTTAATAAATGGAGTGAAAAAGAATTAATGACAAATAAACTGAATACAGCAAAATCAATTCTTTCTCTGAAATTCCTACCGATTTCCTGTTTTGCAAAAGACTGCCTTCAGAATTAACAAAGTTTTATAGTGAAGAATAATTGTGGGGTCTCTGTAATCTTTTACTCTGCCCTTATATAATCCTTTTTCAAGGGAAAGGATGAGCAATGAACAAATTCCAGGTAACAGTCACCTTTAACCAAGGAGATACTTCAGTGATCTCCATGTTTCCCTCCACTTCTTGACCTCTTCCTTTGTTGTCCTCTGATCTTCCACACCTAACCAACTTCAGAAGTGTCCCTCCTTTTTTATTTTTTGCTTTTACAACTCGGATATGTTGGGAGTGGTCAGCTGTGTGTGCATACATAGTGACAGAGGATGGATTTTCACTGAAGCATAGTCTCGGAGCATGGAAGTCTCTAAGGCATTTTGTGGGGAAAAAAAAATCTTATGTGAAAGTGTAATGAAGAATAGGAACAACAGGAATTACTGCAAAAGAAATGCAGGAGTAAGAGGAGAGGATTTTATTAAAGAAGTTCAAGCTTTTATATACATTCAATGTTTCTAATACGTTTCTTAATAAATGTATTATCAACTATCATTATACCTAATGCAGCCACAATACTGTACTATTCTGCAGTCAGGATGGGAAAACTCCGTTAGCTCTTTAATAAAATAAAATCATCATCAACAGTCATCGTGACTCTTCTTTTTGTCTGGTATTAACTAATACACTGGGAAGTCCAGTGAGTAGACACAACTGAACACAAAATCCTCACTATTTATTTAAATGTGTATCATGTGTCTTCTTCATATTATTTCTAAAGCAGCTTTAAAAAACTTTAGCCATTGGAAGATATTAAAAAATAAAACCCATTCAAATTATCCTGGTAGTATAGCAGCACTGGAATTGATAGTTACTCTTTTACTACTTTTGACAATGTAAACCTTTAATAAAATAAACAATATTGAAACAATTTGAGGTCTAATAGTTCATGAACTTTAATGGGCGCATGGGCACAAATTGAAACGAAGACTGGATTGTGAAATGAAACATTAGCTCGATACCAGCCAATTCCAGTTGTGAAATTGGCTGCAGACAAATTCGGCTTGGCAGCTGAAAAAAAAACAAAGCCCACACTCAATCCACAATATTCGGTTGCTCCCATTTCAAATATTTTTCATATGAACCCT
>NW_009209608.1:21924-27797 GCF_000690835.1 Fulmarus glacialis
TTCTGACAGAAGCACTCTGAAAACATTGCAGGTGCTTTTTGTTTGATGGTGGGATTTTTCATTTTTCTTTAATCAAGCATAGTTCACATTTTTGTGTTCTTAGAAACATTTCCTTTCTATGTTTCTATAAAATTAAAAGTAATTTCAAATTTGAAATGTAAGCTTGCTCCATCTTTGCTCATACAAAGTGTAGGTGCCATGACTAAATAGCAGTAAAAATGCTGAGATGTACAACCCTTAAAAAAACCAAACAAACAAAAAAGCAGCTTTGAAGACACAACATCAACTACAGCCTTAACATTGAACATATTACATTCCCAGGTTTATGGAGATACTTTGCATATAATGCCACAAAGTTATTCGACTGAAATCTTGAGGTTGAATCTACAGTTTATTCACTGTATTTTTTTCACCCTTAGAGCACTTACGTATAGATCGGAAGTTTGCTACCTTTTCTTTTTATGTCTGGATATCCATTTACCCACAAATCCCAGATTTCAAAAGTTTCATAGAAAAAATAGAAGCGCTTGACTTAAACATTTGAAGCTGGACATTTCCATGCCTCGGAGCAGCCCGTGGGACACGCTTCAAACTCTTCGGCTTCATCGGGACTCCTGGCCTCCTCCGAGCGCACGGAAAGCCCCGCTTTAAAATGCATTGACGCATCTGGTTTCAGAACACAGGTCTGTTTATAAAACTGCATACTGAGTACTCGGCATTAATTTTACTTGAGTTGCATTTTGTAACATGAGCAGATGACTTCACCCCCCCCCCCTTTTCCTCCACCCTGTTTTCGCTTGAAATGACAGTAGGCACCTGCGCGATCGAGGTGTCAAAGAGTCTCTGTCCAGAGAGAGGATTTGGAGTTTCTTCATCATCTTTTCTTCTGTAGACAGTCTTAGGAAATTACTAGCGTGAAATAATTTCGAGGGCGAGGGGCAGGAGGATAAAGCTCACTTTCTTTTCCTGTTAGGAAAATGAACTTGATTTTGGTGTCCAGTTTGATAAACAAGGATAGTCGGAGCTAATCTGTAACTCAGCTGAGGTCTGCTTCTTGCCAAATAAAATTAAGATCTTTTTCAACTTTTAGGGATTTAGAGACCGCATCTAATTGGTTTCAAATCCCTGGAGGAACTCAGTAAGTAAACAGGATTAGTTGCAGATATGAGCCCACTAAAGTGGGACACAGGTCAGGTCTTCAGACTCCAGCTCTGCTCTGTCGAAGCAGGCACTTAAGGTCTCCTGATGTTTCTGTGTCAGTAGCCGCAAAAAACGTTTTACTGCTGAGAAAATCATTGGAACGGCAATTTCCTGCAAGCCCCAAAGATTTAACTTCACACTTCTATTAAAAAAAAGTATTGGAGTTGACATGTATTAGGGTATTGTGATTATGACGTGATGGCACAACTGGTAACTTGAAAACGCATGTTTACAAGGCATAGGCAATCATATTTCCAACTGTTCTCCTGTAGGGATAGCCAGGTGTCCTTCAAGAAGTTGCCATCTTGACTCCACGTAGGTACCATGTTGAATCGTTTACTCCATCAGTTCTGGCCAGCAGGACAGGGTGAGAACTTTGTTCACGCTGACCTTGTCTTTCAGATCCCTCCCCGCCATCCGGAAAATGCAAGGAAAATCAACACAATTAAGCAGCCTTTAGCAGCTCAAGTAACCACCCTCGTAAGTGTAAGCAGGTAGGTCTTTGTCAGTATATTTGCTCTTCAGAGATAAAATATCCAGCCAGCTGCATTAATTAAAAAAAGAACCTAACAGACTTTGGGGCTCATTAAAGTTGAGAATAACAACATGATGTGATGACAGATACAACTTGCAGAGTTTCTGAAAATAGCAGGTTAAAATGTAAATATCTTTTAATAAATAATTTTCCTGCAATGTAAAAATAAATGATACATCCTTTGGCAGTAATAGCTGATTTAATCTTTAGCTGGGGAGTTGTTTTGCTCATAAAATATCATTGTGCTACAGAAAAAAAAATATTATTCTGTTGTTTTGAAAGACTTTTGTAATCCACGATAAACTGGGTGACTCTACTTATGTCCGAGATAAGCGCCAAGAGTGATGCAAGCTCCCACCAGAACCAGACTCAGGATAGTCTTCAGAGAGATCCAGGAGAAATCGAACAAAGGCCTCATACTGTTGCCATACAACTCCACGAAGGCATCCTAGAAAGGGAAATAACGGAATATCAGAATTGCAGTTACTTTTTCAGAGAGGGAGGGCAACATCTTCACGCTCAATGGTCATCCAGCAATCACGCCGGCACAAAAAACCCACACAAACCTATTAAAATAGTGATATGTTTTTGTGCAGTGCTTAGCACAAAGTTCTCCTGCCTATTTCTTTACAAATATTGCTGTAATTACTTATGGTCGTGACTTCTGCTTTAGGTACGCCCAGTCTAACAGAAAATACAGGAGCAACATTTTTAAATACGAGTACCGCCATTTTGGCTCCTGAATGTTCTATATACAAACATACACAAAGGAGGTATATGGACCTTCATTCTCCAAACCTTTCATTTCCACTGGACATGGGGCATCTATATTGCTGGTCAGCTTCGCTGAAAATAAGGCAGTATTTATTTGGTTCCCTTGGGATGGGTTCAGACGACTACGTGTAGTAGCCACAGATGTTTCTTCCACATGAACTGAAGCTGTTAGGGTTGTGTTACACCTTTGATGGTCTTTCACAACTGTCACCAAAAGGGGTGACACCTTGGTCCTGTGCTCCTGCTAATCATGCCTTGGATGTGGCAGCAGTCTGGCTGTAGGGTCCGTTGGGCCAACCAGCTGATCTGACAGCCCTGCCTAAAAAAGAGCTGTCTTGCCATGGGATGGTCTTGTCAGTCTGACTTGCCCTCCAGCCTACAGCCACAACATTCAGCTAGAGGAAGAGGAGGGGATGCTGCTTCTCATGGCCGCCCACAAGTCACCCGGCGTGAGGTGTCGGGGGAGTCCTCTCCCTCAGCCCAGCCCAAGCCACCCTGAGCTTCTCCTCTGAGCTGCAGTCCTCCATGTATGGAGAGCTGTTTTGTAAAGCTGCTCCGGGAAAGTCTGGAGGTGCGTGTAGGCACCGAATGGAAAGGCTTTTTAGGTAGCAAAGATAAAGTTTTTGTGACTCATAAATACGATGGGATTTGACTGGGCTAGTGATCAGATTGGTGATACTCTGCACGTAACGCCTTTCTTTCAGGCTGCAATTCCAACAAACATGAAGCTTCAGAGCATTCCTGAGAGATAGAGAAATCATACCGTATGGCATGAAAGCAGTAAATAGCGAAGCTGAATGACTTTAAAAATGTGACAAAACTGATAGCATCATTTAGGGCACCTCTTTTATTGTGCAGCCAATCGAGGTCTGCTCCCAAACTACTGAGATAAACCCATGAAATAGCTCTCTAATGTGCGGGTTTCTGTCTCTACCTTTACTACTCAAGGTAATAAAGGGGGGTTTCTGTCTCTACCTTTATTACTTCCCATTTTTGGTAGAAGTTAACATTCTCTTTTCATGTTATAGTGCCTTTAGCTGTTTTGTAATGTTACTATGTTAGGAGGTAACCTGCCTTCTAAAAATGCATATATGTTATGGTTTACAGCAGAAATTAAGGAGAGAAACGTCTCCATTATTAATATAAACCTTCCCGCCAAGTTAATTTTCCATAAATTATGTAGTTAAATTAGCATCCATCATTAGCCACCTCTAGTTATTGTCAGAATAAGAGCGTTTGTGGTTTTACCACGAGAGGGCGTGTAAGGTTTTTTAATATTTTGCCATTTTGACTCCTGTTCACTAGACACTGAGTGAGATTCAAATAAATAATAGGTATTTACTTCCAAAATATGTTATTACATTAAGTAATATCGGTGCATGTTGTAGGTAAGAGTGGGTGTCAGTAGGTAATGTCGGTAACAGAATAGCTATAGGCTAGAGGCCAACAGATTGACCTGAAAATACGTCTGCCTCCTGCTATTTCTCAATGCTTGTTCCTCCAGGCAATCAGTTTCAAACTTGGGTTTCCAAAGGTATATTCTTAAGTGAAAGCAGCTTAACCTTTGGGGGGAATGTTTTAATGCAAACTCTTCATTCCGGAGAAAATTTGGCAACTTTTGCTTAGCTGCCTGGTTTTTGAAATAGACGTTTGCAAACTCTGGCCTTAATATTCTGCTGTGCTGTTGCAGAGCTGAAAAAGCACACTCAGTTTGCTGTGCAGCTCTTTGGAAAGCTGCTTTTATTTCTCCTTAAGGCTATGAAGTAACACAATATCCTAAAATGTTACAGACTGGGCTAAATCCTGTTGTCGCCAGTGCAGACTCACTGACTTCCATGGGAGCTTTGTCTGTATAGGGAGTTCAAGATCAGGCCTTACAAAAATGCAAGAAGGGTAAAGTTCAACACTTGGTGATATTATTATGGGTGGAAAGGAGAGGAAATGAAAAAAAAAAAAAACAAGCCATGGAAATGCAAGTCATGTGAAAACATTTTAACGTTAAGATTTCCACGGTTTCTTTCTGTGGGGAAGGTCTCACTTCTGTATATTCATGACAGCCGATGCATATATCAATATCAAAATGAACATATTTTGTGCCTCCCTTCTATCCCAGTTTAGGAACATTCCTCCCAGTTTGTCTGGGAGACTATTTCTAACGATTCGGCAGAGCTCCTGGTACTGGGAATGAGATGGACGGAGGGCTACAGTAAAACTTGAAGACAAGGCAAAAGTATGGCATAACCTATGGCTCAAAAGAGGAATGTTAACAAAAAATGTGCAGCATGCAGTACTTTTTCGTCCGCGATTATTACAACAATAACATGAACCCAACCTAATGGTGTCTGCACTATATATTACAAGTAGCTCTTTATGATCGTTCCCCTCCCCTTCTCAAACATCCTGATTAGGCCTATTTCCGAAGCTTGTTTGAACAGCCTGTCACTATTTGTTTAAGTTTCAAACCTGTTTTAAATAAACACATGTCCATTTTATGTACTAAAACAAGGAAAGGGGGGGAGGGAAGTATGACCCGTTGCTGAAAACTAT
This sequence comes from Fulmarus glacialis, assembly GCF_000690835.1. Taxonomy (NCBI): domain Eukaryota; kingdom Metazoa; phylum Chordata; class Aves; order Procellariiformes; family Procellariidae; genus Fulmarus; species Fulmarus glacialis. The sequence continues at coordinate 26,981 of NW_009209608.1, forward strand.
TTTAGCACAAAGAGAACCCTAAACAGAATCTCGACTGTTTCATAAGGCTTGTCTCCTTCTGTAAACCCATGTATGTCACTGGATTTTTGTTGCCTAAACCGGTCCATTTAAAATAAGAGTCCCTGCTAAAACAAGTAAGATTAGGAAAATTGCTTGAAAGACTTGATGTCCTCTGAAAAGCACTCTTCATAATGAAAGCAAGGGTCCCCTTGGCAAATAGACTGAGGCAAGTTCTGGCTTGGTCAACCTTTCTGGAAGTCTTACACAATTGGAAAGAAAATCGTTGCAGGCCTTGCTTTTAAGACCTACCTATTCAAAATTTAATGGAAATTTATATCCTGGATGTAAAATTATATCTTGGCAGTTAAAAATTATATGGGAAAGAACTCTTCATTCAGCTCTGTAAGTTTTTAAAAAGTAATTTCTTAGGAAGCTTTTATTAAGTCAAATCAGTCCACTGCTGGTTTACTATGCAACTTTACGTTGACTGTTTCTGTGAAGCGAGAAGGGTGGCAGTGGGGAAGGGAAAGATGCTCTGCCTAAGCTCCTTTTAGCACCAAAGCACCCGAGATGCCTGCCTCACCTACCTGGGCTTGATTGGTAGGTCAGGAAGAATTGCCCCAAGGGCACCCCTCGCTGCCCTCTTGCCTGTTGAACTAGATGCAGGGAGGACATAGCGTGTTCCTGGCCGGAGTTCCTGGGATTTGCAGGGAGCCCAGGGCAAAAGTGGAGTTTGTCACCCTCGGAGGATTAGGAGGCGTAATCGCACACTGAGTCAGGGCAGCCTCAAAACAAAGCATCCAGATCACACTAGCCC
>NW_009209608.1:27816-40269 GCF_000690835.1 Fulmarus glacialis
TCCAAGAAACAAATGTCATCTTTAATTACACAGGCATTCTTTGCTTGCGTGTTGAGCCGAGTTTGTTCAGTCTCGGTCCTTTTGCAACTCAGCCTTCACCCCTGCTTGAGAGGCAAGGCATAGCTTCTCGGCCGCAGAGAAGTACGTACTTCCCATAGGCTGAGCCCAGCGAAGCATTACGGATCTGACGGCTCCTTGCTGAAAATAGGGAGGGAGAAGGCGGTTTCAGCCTGGCATTTCTGACTGAGGGGGCGGTGGGGAGAGCAAACACAAGGAAGTAAAGGCTTCCTTTTTCTACCTGAATCAAACAGCTGGTGAGGAAGTGACTTTATTTCCCTCGTTATCATTGGGTTGACAGGATATCCTCTTGAGCCACATTGTATTGAATGAAGAGCCGGTGAGACTTCCATTTTACTGAACGGCAATTGCCTTGTGGCTATTTTACGCTGCCCTCTCCGTGACTCCAAAACAAACAAACAAACACACACTAGCTCCCGGCTTTTGAAGAAACCTGCACAGGTCTGAATGAGGCGGCTTTGCCACCCGGTACGGGGCAGGAGAGGGAATGGCATAAGCTCCGATGCCAGGGTTTAGCAGCTGAATGACTTTTCCCTCACCCCTGCCTCCATACGAATGACATAAATTCTCATAAAAGCTTTTGTTGCCGAATGGTAACTCATGTCAGAAAGAGTTTGGGGAGGGAGGGAGGGATGGAGCGGACAGAGCTGGTTAAATCATCCCATGTTTTCTATGCAGTGAAACCTCATTAAAATGTCATCTTGAAGCTAACGAGAAAAGTTCTTGGAACACAAAAAACAGACAAATCTGTAGCTGTTCCCAAAGAGTTTATAGGTCTTTATGCAAGCCTAAGTCATGAGTACATGCAAATAAGGACAGCTCAGACCTTGACTGTGTTGCGCCGAGGTATGGCGTTTCATGAGGTCGGTATCTTTAGAGAGGCCGGTATCTTTTTACGCCTGGGAGTGCCGACATGCTGGCAGTCCAGCCAGGTTCACGTTATCGAATTATAATGGGAAGGAAAAGAAGGTGTCACCACGCAAGCCCTGCTGACCACGGGCAGAGAACCTGCCTGGGGAGTGGCTTCAGCGTGTGCACCCCTGATCAAATCCTCATCCAGATTTTTCTTTTCCCCCCTCACCTTTGCCTGTGGTAGAAATGGGTCTATTTTGAATTCTCTGTTTCCACAATGCCCGATAGAGTCTTAGTTCTGCAGCTGATGTGTTAGTTGCTGGCCGCATACCCTTTTGTTTCTCTAGTGATATCTGAGGTTTCTGACTTTGGACAAAACTGGTTCTCATCGCAGTGGTCTTGCCTAACTTCTTTGTTCCTTGTCCTTGCTATCTATTTGTATAAACTCTTGCATCAGTGAGCCTGTGATCTTGGGGGCATATCTTGCAGGTCCTAGTCTTGCCAGGTTCTCACTGAAGTCTGTGTGAATTGAAATCAGTGGAAATATTATTTGCATAAGGCTGACTAAACATGGCACTCAGATGGAGACATCTAAGGAGCAAGGACTAATCGTGGTTAGGTTTGTTCACGAAAACTGATGCATATGCTTAGAAATATATAAATGTGAGTGGTTACAGTAACGGGGATGATTATTCCTCCTGTCCATGCTCCCATAGAGTGACACTGCTGGCAGACAAGTTTCCTCCGGACCTCCGTGAGATGAAGGACAAACCCAGGCTTTGCGGGAATGGTCAAGCCATCTCTTTAAACAGAGGATCTGTAAGGTGTTGATCATTCAGCTTGCATGGAAACCCATGCCGTGTTCAGACTAGGCTGCATTCTTGTTAAACCAAGTCAGCATGAGAAATGTTTCAGTAATTTAGTCTTGGCGTCTCTACTTAATTCAGTTAGACGTGGCTCTGCAATATGCAAAAGCCCAGACCTAGTGGAGGCTGCCTGGTTTTCTTATTCCTGGAAAGGCCCACACTAAAATGAGGTATTTCTGGCATCAGCGTATCAGCTGTAATGTCACTACAGCAGCTAGCTGGTGGTATTTAATGGGTGCCACTTTTGAGGGAGCGATATTAGCATTAATGAGAGAAAGAAGGGGAGAAGGCCTTCTGGACAAAATCCTCGATGTTCAAACAACATGGTCAAAGCTGCTCTACTCGATCCTTCACAATTTTCTTTTCAGATCTTTTGTGGGTTGATAATCCTGTTCAACCAATTTGCCGTTTGTTTGCTTCAATACTTAGCAGTCTTAGTTTTATTTTACAAAGGTACCCTACTTAGGTAGAGTGCTAGAAGCTGTGTGTGACTTGGACCTAAAAAACAAATGTATCCCTGCACGTATTTTCATGAATCTCAGTTCCACTGAGAACCGTTCAGTTTTAGGCCACCTTCTTCTCCTTCTACTCAAATTTATCAAACCTGTCCTAGAGAGTTTACATTCACATACAACACTAAACTTAGCAAACATCCATTTATGGATTTGTGGATCACTTTGGAGGAGAGAACAAGTGTCACAAGTTGCCAGGGGGACTCATCTCATCCCGTAACATCGCTCTTACACCCGCATCCTCTGAAAAGAAGCTAGATGCATTAGGACGCCTGTCAAACCTTCAGAATGACTTTAAAATGAAAATAATGACAAAACGGGTCTGAATGACAACGCAGGCCTACTTCTCTCAAAATCTTGTCTAAATTCTCCGTCTTGCCCGTAATTTACTTTCAATATGAGTGCCCTTACACTGGAAATAGCCTACCTAATTTAAAAGCCCAAATCTGAAGATTTGGCTGCAGCGGGTACATTGGTAGTAGAGGGGAATGTGAACACATCCCCCGCTATGTTCCCTGCCTGCTCCAGCTGTCCGTGCCGCTCTCGGGCCGCCGCAAAAGAGGTAAATCACGTAACCGCCTGAGAAATGGGAACTGAAAGTAGCTGCTTGTAGAAACGCTCAAAGCGCTGTGGCACAGCCTTTGTCATCAAGGCCATGAACGGTTTTATTTAACAAGCGCGTCCAGCTCTGCCAGGCTCGAGGCGCAGGTATTAGTGGAGGTAGAGAGGGGAAAGCAAGACAGCAAGGCTGTCAGTCTGGTGAGGAGGGCCTGGCTCGGGGCAGCCTCGGCCAGAAAAGGCTGTGTGAACGAGAAGGGTGAAATCGGACCAGTCTGAGCAGGTTGTCCCATCGGCTGAACCACGAGGGACCAGTCATGCATTTTTCTGCTTCTTGTTTTAACATCCCTCAGGGAAACACTCCATCCCATGTTTGTTGTCTCAACACTCAGTTCTGACCCAAATCCCTTTGGCTTGACTGACTCGTGCTCGGCATTGAGCAAGCGTAACACAGAGCTGGAGCGGTGGCCTTGGCGCTCCTTGGCGCTCCAGCAGCAAGAGGATCATGCAAAGCCACCGGCACCTTCTGCAGAAGTGCCACCCGGTCCTCACGTGACTTGAAGGAGGCTCTTGGTTTTTCTAAGTCTTGTGACAATCAACTGATTCACAGGGCCAATGAGGCAACACAGCTAACATTATGATAAAGTAACCTCACGATAAATCTGCAATTTAATGAGTAAGTGCAAAAAAATCTTATGCTGTAGACTTCAATGGACAGTTACACTTCTAGCAGCAGCCACCTGGAAAATATGAATTTGCGCATGTGTTTTCTTTGGCAGCCTACACCTCATTAGCAGCCCAAAACATTGCTGCTCACCTGTAAAAGCCTTATTTGAGGCAGAGAAGAGGCAGCATTTTTTGGTCATTGCTTTCTCTTGCCATTTCCTAAGTCAGCCCTCGGGTGCCGTACTCCGGCGCGTAGCGTGTGTCAGCGTCAGCTGTAGGGGAGGCAGACGTGTCCTGGCAGTCAGGCAGCCCGATGGAGCAAGCTGCAAGTGGCCCCCCTTGCAACGGTGCATGCAAGAGTGGAGGCCTCTCGGTGGCTTGCTCCACGTTTTCATCATTTCACAGCTAAGTGATAATGGGAAATTAAAATAAGGGGAAGTTCCTGGTCTGCATCTGCTCAGAAGAGATGATTGTTTTTGATTTGGGTGCCCTCCCTCCACTCCTCCTCCTTGTCCTTTCTCTCCACCACTTGTGCAAAAGCACAAGACCTGGGAGACAAATGGAGGGTGAAAGAGCAGAGAAAGGAATGAAGAGAGTCTGTGTAGACTGAGGCAAGTGGGAATTTAGACAAAATGAACTGTCTAAATAGGACAGGTGAGAACTGCCTGTTGCCACAAAGAGCTGCATCCTGCTTTTAAGCCAAGCTAGCTTTATGAGTTGACTTGCCTTATGGGGGGCTCATAAGCTAGGGTTGGCTGGTAAATCTGGAATTTTTGGGTTCACCCAGAAAGTCCTTTGGCAAATGTTATCAGGTAAGAGCTAACAGGGACCATATGAAAAAACAAGGAAGCGTCAGAGTGTAAGAATACAATTCACAAACAGACTGAAGGACTTTGTTTTGTTATTCAAAACAGCTCAAATTCATTTGCATACACAGTTGTAATCCATTAACTATGACCATTAGATTTATTCAAATGCCACCACGCAAAACCAAAATATGAAGACTTAATAAAATGTAAACCGCCTCTGCCCTTCCACCACCAAAACAAACAACAGGCATCCGGCAGGAGAATTGGGATCTTCTCCCATCCGAAAGGAAGTACCACCGGGATGTTTGAAAGCGGCGCACCTCCGACCCATATGTATACTTTAATTCCTCTGTAAAAAGAAATAATGTCTTGCTGATACAAGAAAGGGCACAAATTCTGCGTGTTTCCTTTTAGCAGGAAGCTTTAAAACTGAAAAATGTTAAGAGACTAGTAGCAGGAGGAAAAGGGTTATTCTGTACTTCAGGGGCTTCGCTGGTGTCACTGTTCGGGCCAAATCCCTCGATGGAGACATGGCTTATACCAGCTGCAGGAGCCTGCCAGCATGGTTGAAGTACCTCCCAAACCATGTGAGTTATACTGGCAAAAGGACTCCTCTGTTTGGTGTAAGTCTACGTAAGTCTACATAGTGGGGAAGGGAATCATGCCAAAATAGTTATCTTTGTAGGCTAGGGATGTGATTTTTTCCCCATGAGATAGTTATGCTGGCCAGACTTTGTCATGTAGACCCTAGGAACTTTTATTTGCAAAATAAGACTGTAATTTATTTTAACCAGATGTTCAGCACTGATCTGTGTCTGTGCATTCACAGTGCACTCCAAGTAATTTTTACTGTGAAAGACATATACCTTGGACACCGGTAAGATTTTAAAAACATAATGCTGAAACTTTAAGGCTTTTCTTTCCTTTTGGTGGTGATGGGTAGTTCCCAATGAAGTAAGCTGGTGTTCTGGGTTTTGAGGTTTGCTCCTATCAATCCGATCCCCTACAGGTCCTGTAAGGCAGAAGTCTCAGCTCTCCGGAGTATCAGACATTCACATCAATTTCTGGAGCAAGTCATGCAGTTCCTTACAACCTAATGGTTGCTGGGAGCATAGGGTGAGAGCCGAGGTGACCTAGGATCTCTCTTTTTTCGGTAAAGAGCAGGAGGTACGAATGCCAGTCCTCTGAAAAAACAGATCCCTCTTTGTTTTCTTTCGTGCCTGCTGTTCTTGAGAGGAGGCAGGGGCTGGTTCTGCTACAGGACAATGATCATCAGAGTGGTCACATAGCTGTCACTGGAGCCTGAAGTACCCACCACTATCAACAAGTTACACATACACATCCTTGGGAACAGCTGAAATACAGCTTAGCCTGCATTCCTATGGCCAGTCATTCAAAACAGAAACTGAAGGATTTGGTTAACTGCTGCTTTTTTTTTCTTAAGCCTGCATGTCCTTGCAGATCATTCACAAAGGGCTGAGCATTTATATTTCCTGTTGACATCCTTTGAAAGGGAGAATGCCAATGGAAATTGGATCTTTTAATGAACAATTTCTGTGGACAGCAAGTCCGATGAAAATTCATGAAGGATTTAAATCTATCATTGTGACCTTGAACTAACAGCACGAGGAAGGAGAAGGCCATTAGCTTAGGCAGGAAAGATTGGTAATTACTTCATGTGTTGGTGTTTCCAAGTGAGCAGAAATTTCATGCAAAATTTCAGACACTCAAAGGAAAGAATAAAAAACAAAATCGGGAATATCAGCCAAGAAAAAATAAATGCATTACCTATGAAATCAGTGCTTGAAAGCTTTCCCACGGTTTAAAATAAGTAAGACGCCACAGATCAGAAACTGCAGATCAAAATTGGTATAAGATCCTAAACTTTATAATTTACTTTTTTAAACACTTCTAAGCGCAGGTGGGTCCACACAGCAGAATGCAGTTCTATGGAGAGGAATCATAGACTCATAGAATCATTAGGGTTGGAAAAGACCTCTAAGATCATCGAGTCCAACCATCAACACAACACCACCATGCCCACTAAACCATGTCCCTAAGCACCTCATCTACACGTCTTTTAAATACTTCCAGGGATGGTGACTCTACCACTTCCCTGGGCAGCCTGTTCCAACGAGTAACCACTCTTTCAGTAAAGAAATTTTTCCTCATGTCCAATCTAAACCTCCCTTGGCAAGATCTGACCTTGCACTGAACAAGCCAACTCAGGGGCAAGTATAGGGGTGCAAACGCTATAGGTATATTAGGGTAGTACTCCAGGTGGGCTAACTATCCCTGCTGTGAAACTAGTGCAACCACTGTTTAGAGGCAGCTCAAGTATCCCCATGCAGTGCTGCGCTGTGTCGTGTAGACGTGCCCTGAGGCACTATCGGGGAAAAAATGATGGATCCTGCTGCACACAGAGTCTTACAGCAACGCCTTCCCCATAAAGCAACGTGCGCAGCGACTCTTGTGCTAGCAGCTGCTGCTGAAAGGCCAGTCTCTCTTGCCCAGTCACTTCAAAGTAGCCTCAAGAATTTCATTAAAGCGTTAATCTGCAATTACAGAGCTGCCCTTGCTTAAGAGCCAGAGGAAATGATTACAGGAGCTGAGGGATTCATGTGTGGTAGAAGGAGAGGGACTAGATCTGGAAGTAGGTACAGCAATCATCCAGAGGATGACCACAAATAACTCCTGTGTGCAACCACCTCCTGCGTCTGTCTCTCTTTGGGTGATGACCTGTGCCCATCTTGATGCTCTTTTCTTTGGAGTTCTGCCATTACTGTCAACCTGCTGCTTCTCCCCCAGATCTTCCATCACCAATGTCTGCTGCTCCTACCCCTGAGCTTTGCATCAATAGGGGCTTCCTGCCACAGGGGTAACTCTCAGCTGGCAATTTATGGCTGGAATCTAATGTATAAGTGACATAACCCACCCAGGAGCTGCCTTCAGAACCTCCTATAATTAACTGTTGCTGCTATAAGTTTAGACAAACCCAGGAAATCACATGCAAAATTCTGTCTGATTTGCTATCTAATCTTCCTCTATCTAGGTTCTTATACCACACACATTGCTGTGGTATCTGAGCATCTCGGTGCCTGGATGCAATTTAGTTAAACCCTTTTCAAGCTAGCAGTCTAAGCTGCAGTCCTGACACTTCTCCTACACGCAGCCAACTGTTTTGCTATAAGCAAACTGTGAAGAAGCTTCTTCAAAGGCTCCCTGAACGTACCAGCTTCTCTCGTCTTCCTTTCCCAGATAATGTAAGGTTGGGAAACTTGCCAAGCATCACGCTAAACCAAAAGAGATGTTCAAATTGCAGCGAGTACAGGAGCCAAGGGAGCCCAGTCTGCCAGAATGTTATTGTAGCGTTCTCAAGAAGCTCACGGCATTAAGACTTCATTTTGTTGTGTTCCTGTCTGTCTGTCGAGGAGATGCTCCACTGGAGGCCAGAAAGTCATTGCTTCCTCAGTATTAAATACAAGTGTCTCGACCAACTACAAACCATTTGTTAGCTTCAAACTTTCAAGTCAGTTTTCTTTCTCTTTCTTTTAAGATTGGAGGTGTTTGATCCTGCGGTTGCTGTTGCTTGAAACAGAACTCCGGCTTTCAAGAGGATTTTAGATAGACCCTTTTCTGATGACCGTACAATCGAAGTAAGAACACAGAAAGGGACCAGCCGTCAAAATGGTGATGAAAAGAAGCTGTATTATTTCTGGATGAGAAATACTAGATATGGGTTTGATTGATTTAAGCCCAAGTAAGGGCAGAGAAAAGTTCAGACCTTATCTACACTTTAACAGTAAAGAAGCAATCCTCCCCCCAGGGGGAACCATCTACACCGATATCAAAGTGTATTCTGACTCATTAACTGAAATATGTTGTGCTGGTGGAAGACAGTTTTATCAGCAAGATTTTGTCTACACAAGGATTTGCACCAGTATAATTTACATCCATAAAAAAAGTCAGATGCATAACCAACATGGGCGTACAGTGGAGTGCAAACCAGGCATGAAACATGGGGGAAAATTTGCAGGCCTATGTTTTGGGCTACGTGTTTGATTTTTACAAATTTGTGTTTTAAAACGTCTATACGTCTATAATGAGAGCAGATAAAATTTAAAAAAAAAAAAATCTAGAGCAACACAAGCATCAAGAAACTAAAAGAAACCTAAAGCCCCTTCCTTTTTTTGGCTATTTATTCCCACAGCTTTAGCCATAGAGTTGGTGGGGGGGAGGGGAAGAAGATGAAGTGAGCCTGTGATCACGGCATTAAGTTGATTTGACTATCAGAAAACTTTAATTTAAATGTTCCCCACGGGGTTTCTGGTATTTATTTCCTTATTTACTTCTTGAGCCTATTTAATACTTTGACCTGAAGGAAGAAGACTTTGCACAAGCAAGAGGATTAAAGGTTCAAATTAGTTAAAGATGAAACAAATCTATTGATTCATTAAAGCCCAGTTTTCTCAGTGTCACCAGCGATACTGTCATACATTAATCTGTTAATATGCTTGAAGTGCAGAAAAAAGACATTTTCAGCATAGGTTACAGATGGCTTTTGATTGGAAAAAATACACTGATCCTTTGCATCCTTTTTGCCTAATGTTTTCTGTCCCATCCAAATGGCCTTCCTATGTATGTCACAACCATGGGAGGGTTAGCGAGTCTCTTCTCATGCCTGCCTGACCCTGTACGTTCATTTTAGTCCAATTTTGTCATCTTTGTCCACTCCCAAATTGTACCTCTTAACTTGCACCCCTTTCATTCCTTGGGTTTTTTTGCATGCTTTGTTCACATACTCGCTTTCCTTCTTGTGTGTGTTTCTTCAGCTATTCTTTGTGTGATTCCTTCTTTCTATGGCTGTGTAACCTTCCTTCCTTCCTTATCTCTGTTTTCACTATTCATTTTCACGTATCCAGTACTACCTTGCACAGTTCCCACAAAGCATTTGTGCGTGCACAGGTTACGCCTTTTCTTGCCGGTGTATTGCTTATTCCCATCTATAGAGTTGAAGTTAGCGGAGACAAATACATGATTGTCATCGTGCCAGCTAATCGTGCTTGAGCTGTGGTCCCAGCAGGTTTTAACTGCAGCTGGCTGCCACAACGCTGAGTGCAGCCTAGGTGGATGTAATTGCCAAGTCACCGTGGGCATCGTGCCAAGGTTGTCTTGTGACACAGCGGTAGCTTGCAGCGAAGACTAGCCCTGCCTAGTACTCAGTGAGACTCCAATACCCGGTTTGTGTCCCGAATAAACCTAAGCTGAGGTGGTGTTCCTCTAGAAGCAAGCAGGGTTAGGTAGGAGTCTTTGAAACAAGGCTTGGGTACAAACACCGGTTGTGTCTGAGTTGCTGTGAAGCCAACACAAAACCGTGCTTGGAAAGCAGGAATACCTGGGCACTGTATAGCTGTAGTTCAGCTCTGCTCAGTAAATCCTAACATGTGGAAGGCGCATCACGTCTGTGTGTTTTATCGAGAAGCTGGTAGCCGCTGAGCCATACGAGAAGCTCTCCAAAGGCTTTCACGCTCCCGGGAGGAGGAGCGGCTCATAAAGCGGTGTTTAGTACTTCTCCTCTGGCCAGTTTTTAAGGGAGGATTTCAGAGGAGAAAGATGAAGTTGCTCTTTGTTGAATTTCTTAGATACGAAAATATGTACTTATGTCACAGTTTTTAAAGAAAACAAAATAGCATCACCTCGAAGAGATGAAAGGTATGATCCATGAACATAGGAGCCGCTGTACTGAATAAGCCTTGTGGTCCACCTAGACATTAAGACTTAAGTGAGTTAGCTACAATCAGTTTGTGATTAATACCCGAGCTAAGACTAGTTTCTTCCTTTTATGTGTCCGTTTTCCAAGATGCTGTTGCTTCAGGTGTCAAGAAATCTCTCTTCTAATCTGTGTGCCTCCTGATCTATTTGGCCAAGCATAGGGGAGTAGCCAAAGTCCCTATTACTACACTTTTCTCAGCAGTTCTTTTGCGTTCAACATTGCTCACTCCGTTTCCTTTTCTTAAGCTCGATATTAGCAACAAAGACCTGCTAATGTCTTTACTTTCCAAAAGTTGTTAAAATGCTTTGGAATTTCTAGTTTAGCATTTATTTATTTGTCTTCAGAGATTCAATTGCATAGTCCTTCCCACTTAAAGTTCAGCTAAATAATGTTCAAGTTATCCTTCTATACAGCAGTATCTCCTCTGCCTCTGTGGCCCAGTCTTTCTTTCCTGAACAGTTTGTAGGTAGATAATGATGTTGTTCCACTACATTTGCCCATTATTATTGAAATCATCCTCCACGGCAAAATACTCGGATTGTTCTTTTGCTTTTAAGCTTGTTACATTTGTCTAAACACTTACGCTTATTCAACTCCTTTTTCTGATACCTTCCCAGTTTTACTGAGTTCCCTTTTATGCATTTACCAAAATTATGACTCTCCGATGGTCGTAATTGGCATTGTGTTCTCTGAATTCACAAGATGCTGCCATATATACAGATGTCTTTAATAGACATATCTGACTAATATGTTCCCCAGATCCTCATAACTTCTGGCTTATTTGCAGGATCTACTTCTGTTCTGGTCCTCTCCATTTTTGAGGCTCTCCTTTCCCCAGAAGGTTTCCTCACTCTCTATCTAACAAACTAAAACGCCTTCTTGCACAGTCTTTTCTGGCCACACTCAGAACTGGCATAGATCTCACTGCTGCATCAGGCTTGCATATGAAACTGGGAACAACTGAATCAAAGCCATTAGCCTTGCCTTGGACCCAGAGTTTTCTATCTAGCCAAATGATGTTTGTTCCCAGACAGTCTCTTTCACTTACTGGTAAGAAAAGCTCATCCAGTGTCTCATGATATCCATTGTTTTGGCTGAAATTAAGAAGCTTGCCGAATTCATGTTCCTCATGACGGCGTTCCCAGGGACAACTGGGGGAGTTTGTCTCGCCAGTCTCATTCTGACCGGCGGCAAAAGCCATCTTCAGTTGCAAAGAATCGCATTTTCTACCAGAGAAGGGTGATCCGACCCTCCGCTCTGTAGTCGAGCTTCTCCTCCGTCAGGAGGCTGGCTTCTTAAAACAAAGCATTGGCTAGCTTGTGCCTAAGAGCCACCCTTCCCCTCCCAGATGACTTTTCAGCTTCTGAGGTTCCTCAATTTCTCACAGACATTTGTGGGATTTCAGAACTTTTGAAAGTAAAGAAGCAGAAGCTTTGTAAGATCAAAGGTCCTTAACAGAAGGTAAGATATTTTAACCAGTTCCCTAGTCAAAATAAGAGTTACTATCTTTTTATCTACGTGCTTAAGTTTTAATAAAATGGTGGGCTTTTGGTTGGGCAAATAACTGTCAGTGCTATATTGCCCAAGGGAGTTCTTTCTCATTCTCACTACCATGTATCCCATTTCCCTAAATCTTAAAAAAAAAATGCTTTCAAGTTAGATTCCTAAACACATAAATAGGCATCTATAAATAGACTCACTTTCACAGTGGGGACCTCCTGCCTTGGTTGTCTGAAGTAAGGTACGTGGGCCAAGTAATACATTACAAAGCTACAGTTTGAATGGGGACAGGGGAAGTTAAATTCCTGATCCCATTTCTAAAATTTTAATATTATGCATTAACATATTGATCTTAATTGATAATAATTTAATTAAAATTATTGGGATTTAAAAGATCTTTTCTGAAAATCGTGTTTGCATTTTCTGCACTATTTATTTGACAGGGATCAGAGTGGAGCAATGAGACTATAAGCATAGCAAAAACTTTTCAATAGGGAGGGCACTGGAACTAGCCATAATAGTAAGTAACCAACCAACTGAACAAGGAGTCCATTGAAGAATGAGTGACAGGGAGAGAGAATGTAGGTATGGAGAGTCAGCACTCCCGGTCCTCGTCATGCAAGAAATACAGGGATTTCAGTTACATGAGGAATGACAGGAAATTCACAGCTGGTAAGAGGATGTACTTTTGCACAGGATCCACAATTAGACTATTTTATTATTTAAATTATTGAAATTAGATGATTGCTACAGGATGCTGAGAAGTGAGTTTAGCAAGCGTCAAAGAATAAATAATTCTATAGCAAACAAAAGCTGTTAACAGTTATTCCAAAATAATA
>NW_009209609.1:0-14442 GCF_000690835.1 Fulmarus glacialis
GATTCTATGATTCTATGATTCTGTTCTCACCTTGCAGTTCTTACACTTGACAAAGACATTTGGAGGGGTGGAGTAGTAGAACTGTTATAAGCATAGAAAGGAAAAAGAAATCCGCTCCTCTATTATTGGGCTGTTTTGTCCTTTTAACGATCTTTCCCCGAGGTATGCAGTACTCACCAGAACAGGTTGTAGGACTCAATGGCATGTTTGTGGGCGTTGTGTGGCGATTTTCACACACCGAACTGATCCATGGTAACAAAGTCATGGATAGCTCTGGTTTGTACTCCTGAGGAAACGAGAGATGATGTTAGCTTTTTTTGTTTAGCTACATTACTGTTTCTTGCTTGCAGAAAGCAAGATTTTTTACTCACTGATACAACTTTGAATGTTTGATTTTCTTTTCAGTTGCTTTGTTTTAAAAGGGGAAATTGAGAAACAAACATGAATTGTGAAGCTCAGTTTCTGAGAGGTAGATTTCCATCAGGTTCATTTTTGGCCATTGCCTTTTTGTTGCTTCCTAGCAGGGAATTGATTAGAAGCAGTGTGAAGCCGAAGTAGAAACTGGGATCTTTTATTTGGTGGGAACATGTAGTTCCAAGTTACAGACCTCACTTTTAAGCATGTATTCCTGCACTGTTGGCCTTAGAATAATTTTGCTTAGTTTTTTTTGGAGACAAATTTAATATTAATGCTGGAAATCCGTAATGACAAGGTTGTCCATTCTTAGGCTTCTACTAACAGAACAAGAATAAGAAACAAAATGGGAAGGGAAAAAATCCTTACGCATGCTAATATAAATCATGACAGTTGTTCCAATCAGCACATATGGTATGGTAACATTGCCCACTGCTTTGAGACCCTCTAATGGAAGAGCATATGGGCTACTGCTGCATCAAAACACAACAGGCCTGTGTTTAGGACTCCGCAGTGACCTGGATTCAGAACTTCCTTGCTTTTATTGGTGTGTGTGTCTGCATCAACATTTTTTCTTCCAACATAGTGTTTTGGTTTTTTTTTTCCCTGATTCCTTTGTTCGGTGACAGATTCCTATGGATAGAGCAAGACAAATGTGTGCCTGTGGTTTTTGTATTTCATGTGATTGCCTTTGTGTATTTTGGGACATTTCCAGATTTCAGAAATAGCAAGAGAACATTACAACTGGATCACTTTGTCAGAATAAATTCATAGAGACAAAAAGTATTTTCCTTTCTCAGGTGCATATTTTTTGAATCACAAAAATGATTTGTTTAGAAACATGGAAATCAGGTGCCATCCTGAGAGTTTTCCAGGGTTCACAGTCAGTGCCTTGTGAAAGTCACCCTGTCCTATGGCTACACTGAAAGAACTGCAATGCAGAATGTTGTCAAAACTGTGGTACTAAGGTGTTACAAATTTTATTTACCTAAAGGCTTATAACCATAAGTGGGCACAACCAATACACCTGGATCTAAACACTCCAGCATGATGATATGTGGTTCTAAGGATATTTGCTATAGGTAGAACATACTTCGTTGCTTTTTCCACACTCACTGTTCCCTAAAAATAATCAGTCACGACCTCTTTTTTTGAGGGAAAACATGCAAATCCTCCGTGGATTCCACACTGTTTTCCTTCAAAAAATTGTCTTGTCTTCAGTCATGTGTTTTGGCCAGCTCTTCTTACCATTTTACTGTACCCCTTGGCTGACTTTAAGGCCCCTGAAATCCACTGGACTTACAGCCCTCCAGCAAGTTATGGCTCTTTAGCCCAGCCCTCAGCTGGAGGAAGGTGGGTGAGATCCCCCATTTCCTGCTCACCCCTCAAAACAACAGCAGCAGATAGGTGGTGGCCTTTCCTGGACCGTACTGTGGTCTGCAGGTGACCGGCGCCTGTGGCTTTCTATAATACTACTCCTCCTTCTCCTAAATTATCTGTTATGCATGGATGAAGGATAATGTTCTTATCCACTCAGCTTTTCTGAAGTATAACAAAAGGATAATCACCAAGGGCTATGCATTCACCAAGGATCTTCCAAGCCCAGTGTAAGACAGAAGACAGCAGATGGATATGGAGGACAGATGGGGACATGGTTATTAACACAATGATAGAGAGTGGTTGGCTGGAGAACGGTTTCTCTTTCTGTTCCCAAAGTGGACAGGTTTTCTCTGGCAGCTGGGGCTAGCTGGTGGGAATAAGTACAGGCGGAGGAGGGCAGATGTCTTCACACTGGTAAGCAGGGAAATACGGCATAAAGATCCCTTCAAGTGATAGCTCTTCTGCATCCGGGATGGGTTTAAATTGATTTTTCCCTTGCAGACAGGGGTTTTCAGAAGTACCAGGCTCAAATGGCAGCGGGTGTATATGGAAGCATAGGGGGCTTAAATGGATTGTGAAAGGGCTCAGACCATGGCAGAAGGATGCGTGGGTGCAGTGAGGCATAAAAGTCAGGTATAACTTACTAACAATATGAACATATTTCTGTCAGTTTTTTATAACTAGTATCACTGGGCAAGGGTACAAGTTTAGCAATCTAGCTCTGCAATAAAATCGTCGTCATTCTGTCATCAGGTAACTGTTTATTTTGTCACTGCTTCTTCTGTCAGTACTATTGCTTTGATGCTCATTGCAGCATGAATTCAAAATGAGTTGTATTACCTGACACTACTTTACAGTACAATAAGTAGCAAGTTAAGTAGCCAACACAGCCCTGAGCTCTTGGTTATTTTTAGATAGAGAAAAGGCAGGAATAAGTATTTTTGGTAAATACTTTTAATTGCTCCCAGTATCTCCCCTATTCAACTTTTTTTTTTAACTTTCCTTTTAAGACTTTTTTCAGTGCTCTGTCAAGTTTTCTGTCAAATTTCCCTACCTGTATCTGTTTTTTAAGCTTTGAGTGAATTCAGATAAACCCCATAACTACGTGAAATTCTTGATTCTGAAACACGGGCCTGAAAATTCTGTGAAAGCTGGCGAAATAGAAAGTAATTGCTGCTATAGTCCAATTCAGGAGCAGAAAGGAACAGTGAAGATTCTTGTTTCTTCCCTATCCTTCTGAAGTAGATGGGATTCTTCCAAAATTCAAAATTAGGTTTGGTTTTAGGGAAAGGTTCCAGTCAGCACTTGTTCTTCTAAATCAATTTCAAAACATAAGTCCTGCGATAAATGCTTGATATCCTGCATACAGATTCAAAAACCACTTTTCTGATTCTGTCTTTTTCTGTCACATAGAAAACACCTAGAAGTCTCACATTCATATTCTCCCACTCACACATTTAGTGGAAAACAATGCAAATGTTCTCCTGCTGCACTAGATGTCACCTAGATGAAAATTTAAAAATAAAATATCCTCTTCCCTCTGTTTCCAGAGGTGATTAGGATGACAAGTTAATCAAGACTTCATCTGAGCCCTGCATTTTTCTATTCATCATATCACAGCTCTTCTAATGTAGCTGTCCAGTCCACTCAAAGCAGGCTTTTTAAAAAGACTGGATATGTTGCAGATTTACTTTGCTGAAAAATCCCTTATCCTTTTCCTTAACTAGTCACATATGATGCAAAACCCAGAAACGCTGCAGGTGTCCCAGAGAGGTGGCTATTAGGACGATAGCTGGAACGACCTCAGTGCCCTGAACTGAAACCTAAGGAGACCCAGAGAGAGTTCTTGGCAGAGTGTCATGCTTCCCTGTGACCTGGGGAAATCCCTTACGCTCCCTTCTGCACAAAGGTCCTCATTTGCAAAAGAAGAATAATTTCTCTTTGCTTTAAGGGTGCTGCACCACTAATGACAGTGAGTGTTCAGCTTCTGAGCTGATGAAAGTCAGTCAGATATATGCTGGCCATCTTCAACCTGCTTTGTGCCTTTTGGGGTCCAATGTGTAAAGAATACAATTTTCCTATACCACCTACCATGCTACATACAATTTACAGGATCTAAATAAGTAGCTGGAGAACCATATCATATGATGAGTGAGAGGTGGTTAAAGATAGTCTTTCAAGAGATAGAACAATTGGGTTCAAAGCTCTGGGTATTTGAAAGCTACCTATGAGTTCAGAGGAGAGGCCGGTTCCAATCTCCTGCTGCCTCAGCCGTACCGTGGGCTGCTCTGCAGTCTGAATGTGGGAAGGGAATGGTATTTTGTATGTACTCAACTGTTGTTTTTCTTTTGTTACCATCTTCTGTAGCTGGTGTATAATGAAAGGACATCTATTTAAAAGCGTGATGTTTCCCTTCTGAGGTTTTCATGAGAAATGCATAGATTACGGCAAATTTTCTACTCTCTGTAATACGACATTTTACTTTTAAATGGACTCTGATGTTAATAAAGTCTTTATAACAATAGTGATAGAGCTTGTCTTTTTGCTCAGACATCAAAATAAAGAAAATGTGTCCAAAACAATTTTTTTCTAAGAAGCTCTAGCAGAAATCTCTTACAAATGTTAAATGAAAAGGATGCTGTGAAAACTGGGCTAAAATAAGTGCTGCTCAGCTCAGTCTGAGGTGGAAGTCTCTCCGGTCAAGTCACTGTTTCTCTGTCTTTGTTTCTGTGGGTTAAAGCTCATCAGGAATACAATTATGTCTTAAATCTTCTGATCTGTGTCATGAGTAATAGATTTTCGGTTCCCAGGAGATCAGAATAATTGAGTATATTAAAATTTAACTCAACTTTTGATACCTGTTTTTATTATTGACTTCAGAGCTTCTTTTGAGTGGCATATGTGGGAATCTAAGTGAATGGAAATGGAAACCAAGAAAATCCATGTCTGGACTAAAGGTCCAGCCTGTGAAGGGACCTGATTTCTCTGTTCTGCTCAACAGCCTATGAGAAGAGGTCTTCAAAGAAAAAAATTTGGAGTTTTCGTCTTTACACAAATACATATTGTGATGAAATTTGAAAGCTAGTTACATATGTGCATTACTGCTAGTAAGGTTGCAAATTATTTCTTCAGCAGTATCTACTTGAACACTATTTCATTTGAGGTCTGTGTGAAATGAGCTAGCAGACATGAGGCAGTTCTGCTCCCCGCAAAAATGACACTGTCAGGAAAGGGAATAGTTTGCAACATGATCATGGGATCAACAGAACAGGCAAAGTGTAAGTAAGTATGGAGACTGAACATTAGTTTGTCCCTAGAGCTGGTCTCACTTTGCCAAGCTGATGCAGAGGGACAGTACGCAGTTCGGGGAAGGCTGTATTTTTGTTTTGTTTTGTTTCTTGTCTGATCAGTGGTTAAAAAAATGCCATAAACTCTTGACTTATGTCAAGCCAGCAATTTTCACCAGCACTACTAGACACTAAAGAAAAACTAATGCTGAATGTCACCTGTAATAATTCAGTTGTCTCCTGAGAAGAATGTGTTAGGTGCTAATTGTCCTGGAAACCTGGTGATCTATTTTTCACTGTGAATGTTTGTTTATCATTTGTGCCCTTACTGAATTTTTGAGACACAGTTCAATAAAAAATGAAATTATTGCCCTGTCACCTCTGTCAACAGAGCACTCTGTCAACTATTGAAGTTCAGCCTAGGATCTCGCTTTGAAGACATTAAAAAGTATTACTGCAGACAGAGCTCTTTCGTTCAGTCGAACAGAATATCCCTCCATTTACCTGCCATCAAAATCAGGACTATGAACACACTTCTAATAGGAGGTGGAAAAATTCTTGGCTTATGCTAACAAGTCTGAATGAAAAGCACTGGGGTTAAGGAATCCAGTGTGGTGCAGAAATGAAGGACTTGCAAGTAATCGTACAGTACCAAATCAAGGCCAAGAGCAAAGCCAAATTCTTTCATTGCAGGGATGGTTTACAGCTTCCCCCTAATATGTAGCTTTCCAAAGCACATGAGATGAAAAAGCAGTGCAATTTTGCTTCATCTGCAGAGTAAGAGCGTCTTGAGTGGTCTACATATAGGTCTAACTGCAAGAAAAGGGTCAGACTGACAATGCTCCTGGCACAAGGGAGTATACTGCTTTATGCTTTCCTATACTGTGTTGCTTATTCCCATTTGTATTTGGCCAGCAAATTCAAAAACTGTTTCATGTGAAGGTATGTAGTGACCAGCAAATATGCTGTAGAGTGGGACATAAGGACATACTTGTTCTTTTCTTACTCGTCCCTGAATGTGTGCTTATAGTCACCACTGGAAACAGGACACTAGGGTAGATAGACCCTTGGTTTAAACAAGTAAACTTCTCCTCTACAGGCATGTGTATCTATTAAAAGGGTGAAAACCCACGGAGATTAGTGAATATATTCAGCGTTTCATTTAAATTTTTTTGTGGCATTCATGCCAACTACTAATTAACACTGATTAGTGTTAACTCCCCTCAACCTCTTTCTAACAAGGCACTGTGCATGCATCAGCTCTGCTTTTAGTTTGTAAACAGCTTGTCTGAAAAGCAATTTAAAATATCCCCCTCGCTTTTATGAATAGAAAAGATATGTGCTCTTATTCACTTTATCAGCCAAGTCAAACACTGCTGTTTCAGAGCCTGATCCAAAGTCCATGGAAAGACTTTGCTGAGTTAAATGTGTTTTAGATCAAGCTCTTAGCAAAGGCAGCACTTTAATAAATCACAGCCTTGCAACCTCTTTGACACACTGCATACTTTTGTAGTTCTCTATGGACTTCTAGCTTTAGGGTTTCCTTTGTCTTTTTAAGGATTTTATTCTGCCCGAGCAACCCTGACTTATATTCTGTACAGCCCCACTGAATGTAAATGGAGTTTTACAGACTGTAAGTCAGAACTGACTCTGGTTCTCTGATGTAGT
Source organism: Fulmarus glacialis (assembly GCF_000690835.1). Classification (NCBI taxonomy): domain Eukaryota; kingdom Metazoa; phylum Chordata; class Aves; order Procellariiformes; family Procellariidae; genus Fulmarus; species Fulmarus glacialis. Next base: position 6,750 of record NW_009209609.1, read on the forward strand.
CTTTTTCTGATCCAAGGTTCACTGTTATGCTAGCTTGTCTCCTTCCTCCCCTCCCCCCCTTCAAATTTTCATTTCTCTCTTATTTCTGTGTTTCCAGAGCTCTGGCCCCATCACTCAGCTGCTAAATCTCTGTCTCTCTCTATTGGGCTGCCTTCTTCCTCTCAACTGCCAGATCTTTTGTTACTCCCAGCAATCTTCTTTCCCTCCTCAAGTGCCATAATGTATTTGCTGCTATTTAATGAGATGCCCAAGATGGGTGAACTGACATTCTCATTCTGTCTCCCAGCATCCTTAAATGGATAGCATGATAAATACAAGCCAAAACTCAGCATTTTCTGCTGAGGAATCTGAAACTCCTAATAGACTTGCCTCCTCAATTCTCCAAAATAGACAGGGCCATGTCCTCTGACAGTAACTTGACAAAACTCTATTGACTTCAGCAAAGTTACTTTGACTTATGGTGACTGAAGAGTTACCCCACAGTAAAAATGGACCTTGTGTTTCACATAAATCACAAGAAAGTAGTTAGATGTATGGCAAATGAAATTAAATATCTGATGTCAAATTACTGCAAGTTCCTGAATTAGTGCTGCTTAATATCAAATCTTAAATTTGTGTCTGAGGTCAAATTAAAATTACCATTATCTAATGGAAATAGCTCTGTACTATATCTTTAGTGACAGTCATGAGTTTAATAATCTAACAAACCACTGGATGTCTCTACTGTGCCATAGAAGTCCAGTTAAAGAATATATGTCTGGCACAAAAGCATACTTAAAAAAGAAGGCAATTTGAACACGGTAATATTTGAAATGATGGGACAGAGATTTGAGATAGATCTCCCACTGGATATGCTATGAAATGCAGAAGTTATGTACACAGTACAGTAAGATTCAGTTCATTTAAATAAGGAAGTTCCTTTTCTTTTTATTATTTAGGTGGTACCTGTTCTTCACAAGTGTAGGAAACCACAAATCTCTAGTAGAGTGAATTTTATTTAGCTCTTTATTTTTTTAACTCAGCTGAATGACATCCAGATTTAAATTTTAGTCTTCCTCCTTCGAACACCCTCCTGATGCCCTGTTCCTTTGCCGTCTCTCTCCAAGGACCGAGGATGATGGAGATACTCCTCTGGAAACTCTGAATGTTAATTAAATAACAAAAGGCTACATGAGGACCAAGGCAATTTAGAACAGGAAGGATAAAATCATAAGAACGGGAATACCTAGGGGTGTCCAATGTATTACACAGGCTATGTGCTTATATGTGTAGGGGAAAGGGGATGAGCCCTCCGATAGATACCAGCTGGATTTAGTCACCATGGCTACACATGATTTGTTCTGGCTGTCCCTTCAAGCTGTTTTTCCAGTGAGAAGGACTGCAGGGCTATGAGATTTCTGTGGGGCTGGCATCACGCCGCTCCTGAGACAGGCTGCCAGCCACACATCCAGGCACCTGATGAGGAGGGTACAGGCTTTTCCTTGTGCAGACACCTCACTGGGTCCAGGGAAGGCTGTGCTTGAAAATAAGGCTGGTTTTGTTTGCTTGGCATCCTGCTCCACTACCCTCTCTTTTGGGGGGCTGTTTGTGTTCGGTATCAGGGTGCATTAGTTTGTTAAAGCATTCTAAAAGCGCTTTGTGACTTGTGTTGTGCAAAGTGGGTGATCTGTAGATTCCCCTGGATTAAATATCTGCTATATGACCCAAGTTGTTCCTTCCATTCCTGTTTTGATTTGAAGTTAAAAAATGAAGAAGCAAAATTAATAATAACAACACAGCACAATTTTCAATTTATCACAAAACTACCCATCCCTCAGAGTAGTTGTAAGTCACTACCAGTATGGGTGCTTTTGCTTGATTGCAGTCCCTTACACAGTCAGTTCCACTTCTGAAGAGGAATCAGGATGTGAAAAATGGATACCTGCTTTCAGAATTGGGAGTTATGACTCACCCAAATGCTTCTTTGTCGTGCTAGTAATGGCAGTTCACTGGCATCTCTAGTATGGCTGCCAGGTATTCATGCAGAAGAGATGCCATGTGTGATGCTAGAAGGCGGTGATGGCAAATTATTGTGTTAGGCTAGCAAAGTGGGAATTTAGTGTCGTCAAATACTCACAAATTAGTCTGGGAAAAGGTAATAAACGGGGGCTAGATACTCCTACCTCAGTCTTAATGATTTTGACTGTAGTTGGTACTTGGTTTTGTTTTGGTTTTGTTTTTTTTTTTTTTTTAATAAATCCATAAAAATCTTGAAATGGAAAAAGCTAATGTCTATAATGGCAGTGGATTCAATTTTACTTCATCCCAGAACTTTGGTCTGAGCAGAGCAGTTGAGTTTTAAAAAGACTGCTCTATTCTCCTGTATCTATAATAAATTCCTGCCTAGCAAAGTTTAAATATGTAGCTGCAGGGAACAAAGGAAGCCACTAAAAGGTAGATAAATCATCAGCTTTTATTCAAAGGAACCTTTTCACCTATTCAGTAGCATGAATCTTGCAAGACAAAAACAATATTTTGAATTTTATAGTGCCTTTCATCCAAGGCACTTTGCAAAAAAATGAATAAATTAGTTTCCTCTTGTGGTACAGTGTTTGCAAATGTTGATATTTCAGTTTCAAGGTGGAGTAGGTCAGGACAAAATGAGGAACAGGGGTTTCTCCAAAGTCCAACACAGGTAACCTGTGCTAAGAGTCAGGAATAGTACGGATTATCATAAGACAAATGTCCTGTTTACTGGATTTGGGAAATGAAATCATGCAGAGGACAAATCTGTGAAGAACCCAGTCTACTGGTCATAGCAGAGGATGAAAAATCACCAGCTGACTGCAGGTGTTTCTGCATTGGGAGCAGAATAAAGGTAAACAGATGTTAACTTTATTGGTAAGCATATGCCTCTGCTCACGGCTTGAGCTAGGTCAGGTTTGTAGCTATGAGCATGGCAATGCTAGGTCTCATTGGGGATTTAGTCTCCGTGTCAGTTTGAGACCCATAGAATGGGAATAAAGGTGTCCTTTTACCTTGCAGAACCCCTGCAAGGATGAATATATGAATGTTAATGGATTTCAGGTGCTTAGCTGAATCTGCAGCAATAAGCATTCTATGTGTTTTGCCAGAGTATCTTACCTACTTTGTCCAGGTTCCCATGTACCTTGACTTATATCATGCATATCAGGCACAAAGATTCACTCCTTTCTCCCACTTGTGGTGTTTTCCTAATGTACATTTCTTAGTCTTATATCTATACAAGTTTTAATTTTCCAGAATAATCAAGTTTGCAGTTTCACTTCGGGAGACTATTTGTTACCCCAGTAAATTTTCTGACACTCAGTCTGCATGTCTTCTTGATTCTGTTTCCACCCGTGTCATTATACCTTCTGCATTGCTCCAAATAACTCCTTTTATTGCCATTGTTTTTATACCTTTCAAATATTTGACATCTCTGTTATGTCTCCCCACCATGCACTGAGTAGTCACTTAGCCAAGCTATCATGCAGAATTTAGTTCCTGTAATCTTGCCTCATTATTCACCTGTGGACCCCTAATTTTTTTTGTGCTCTAGTGTAAACTCCCTAATGTTTGTCAATATCTTTTGGGCTGCGGATTGAACGCAACACACTGAATGTGCCTATACAAGAGTTGTACAAGGGAAGGGCAAGTCCACTCCACGTTCCTCATGTGACACCCAAATCCAAGTGCTTTGATTCCTTTCGCTGCTTTATAACATCATGAACTCTGCATTGCCATCTCCTATCCCTTCTCCATCCTGCTCAGTGAACTCAGAGCATTTCTGCCTGGAAAGTGTATCTCCCACCACTCTAATGCATGCTTATTTCTCTTCACTAGCATTCACCAAACCCGCTGAACTATCCTCAGCAAATTACTAAAGAAACCTTCTTTCTCCTCATCCTCTGGTTGCTGAGCCGATGTCCAGCCTGAACAGTTTTGAACAGCTGTTTCAGACCATCTGTCCGACACATTTTTTCATTTGCATGTGTTGTGCTCAGATTGTAATGATTCATCCTGTTATTCATCCTCCTATGGAAGTATCTCCCCTATATGCCCATAGCCTCTTAATCCATCAAGCTTGGCCTGTCTGTCTTGGAGAAATGCTCAGTCTACCAGGCTCTCCAGCTGTGGTGGAATGATTTGCTTCTGTTGTCCTCAGATGTCTGCCTTTAATCCACAGTGTAACTAAGGTGAAAGTAGAGATATCTGCCTTTAATCCACTAAGGTGAAAGTACAGGGTGAAAGGCAGCCTGCACCTCTTCCCTCCATGCCGAGGGACGTTCTGTGCTGAGACGTGGCGGTCCTCTCGCCTCCGGAGTCAGCAGGCTTTCGGCACGGCCCCCGTGCGCTCCGCAATTCCCCTGCACAGACCAGAGGGTGGGGTGCCTCCCTTTAGGTTTGTCACAGGCACTGATGATCACGAGAGTCTGCTTGGAGTCATACTGGACTAATAACATTGCCACTGCCTTGAAAGAAGGAGGGGGAGAAGGAGCGGAGCTGCCTGTGAGATAGGAGGCTGCAGAAGGACCATGATTTCTACAACTCTTCTGAAAGGCTTTTAATGGTCTACTTCATGGCCTCATTAAGCGAACAATGTCAGAGCTTTAAAAAGAGCCCTCTGTGATTCTTGCACTGGGTTGGTAATATATGTCACAACAGGTATATATATAGAAAAGCAAAGGAGCACGGAAATGTGCTGTATGGTTGTACCCCAAAGGAAGGAGCTAGAACATTTCTTCTTTCACCCTCTACTCTGAATCCTTGCGATAATTAGCCAAAGTAAAATGAATATTAGCTTGTGCTTAACTGCCTTTCCAGCATGTTACCCTGCATTGACCCAGTAGTGCTAAACCAATTATTTTTTGAACTTTATGGCTTTAAATAATCCTCTGCTCTAAAACTCCCTCTACCCCTCAGCTACTTAACCATAGGCCCGGCTGCCCTAAATCCTTTTCTTATACTTTGTAGCTTTTTAAGCAAGCCCCCTCTTTAAGTAGACATAATCCCTTCTCTGTAGAAAACATGAAAGACCTTGAACAAATCAAGATTTCTCCATGGAGAATTCAGCTAATCCTGTGCTTAGCTCCTAACAAGGAAATCCATCTCGCCACCAAGAACCCCATTACTAGAACTAATGCCTGACTTGAATAACAAGCAAATTATTGTGCTTTAATTGTAGCACTGCTCTGTCACATGGAGAAGTTGGAGAGGAACGTGACTCGGCTCCTCCAGGAGAGACAGGTCACGCCTTTTTGTTGTTGTTCAGGTTGCTGTGATTTAAAAGCAGACTAAATTAACTATTAATATGGACTGCACATGCTTCAGATTACATGAAACAGCTGCACTGTAGCTCTGTAGTACACTTTATTATAAAACAAGTGCTGTTATACTGGATTACTATTCTCCTTTACATTGTCTTTTGACTGTTGTGAAATTCGTGTGCTGGGCCTTGAAGGGGTATAATCGTGCCCTTGGGGGGAGGGAGGCATCAGCCATTTGGTCACAGAAAATTATGTTAGTGTTAAATCAGAGTAAAAGCAAGCTAATCCACAACATGGATGCGTGGTCAGCACTTTTTCCCAGAAGGGCTCCTCGCAGCATGAGCTGGTTACTGCCGTGATGGTAGAAGGGAGAAAAAACATTTTGTGGGAAAATGACTGTATAGTGAAATAGCAGGTGCCTTTCTGGCTCTGGGGTGGTGCTGTTAGCACTGATGTAAGCTGCGCACTGGGGGCCATCACAAAATGGAAGCAGGAGGAGGACACCTGGTGCAGATTCCAGGTACGAGGGGGTACACCAACCTCACAGGCCACCGGCGTTGGGATGGTCATTGCAATTACTCCTTGGGTCCCTGGGGGTCCAACAGCCACAGCTAGATTGGGAATGAGCAGTACTGTGGGAAGTAGACTGTGTGCATCTCATTGTGTGCGCTTGATGAGCATGCTGGGCGGGGACGCATGGCTTTTTCCCTAGCTTGCATGGGTCTGGTGAGAGGTGTCCATTGCGTTCAGTCAACGGCTGTAGAGGCAGATACGGAGCCAGGAGCCAGTGTGTGAGGAGTGAGCCCTGAATAGGAATTACTCCTCCTGACTGATGTGCTCATGTAAAGCCATGCTGCCTCTGATTTAGTCTCTTAATCAGCTCCATGGCATGGAGTACTGTGTGCTCCTTCTGCCGACTCAGAGAGTTTTGTGAAGCTCCCCTGGATGCCCTGATGTAGTGTGGGACTACAAGTGATTCCCCAGCTTTTTCTGGATTAAGAAGAACAAATCAATTTGGAAGATGTCTGGAGGGACTCCTGGATTAAGCAAGGAAAGATCTTTGATGCTCTTTGTCAGAGTGGAGAGAATTAACTGCGAGAACTGTAACTCATTTCTGTGCCTGATAAAAGCATACGTGTATTACTAGACAAGAGTGATTGTAACAAGACAAGAGGAAATGCTGTTTATTCCACTGTGATGAGAAATTAGGATGAAATACCTTTTTTATTCAGGCATGGTTTATCATCCTACGTGGAGAGTACAGGACGTGTGTTTATTCTCTTGGTTTATAATGTGCTTTTCTAAGTAAGATTTTTTCCTCCCTGTATAATACAACTTAGCTGTGGCTGCTGCTGCAGTCACGTCTCTAGATCCTGAAAAATAACAGTGAGGGATAGGTGGGATGAGGGAGACAAGCAGCAGCATTTCATGGATTTAATGTGACATTAGGCAAATATTGAGCAAGGTTTTAATTACAGTGGTTATGGCAAATTTTCCTGCTCTGGGATATGTCAAAAATCCTCCTGTATTTAGTAACCTGAACACAAGAACCTCATTGCCCACTCTCTCCATCTCAGGCTGCATGTAAAGTGCAGTCTAGGAGAGTTAATGGGTTGTAGTTTAAGGGGAGTTCCACTAGATGATGGTATAAATCTTCATAATGAGCAAGACCAAAGTGGGCAGCTTAAACAGGAGTCCAGGAAAAGCAAAGTGCTGCACAACCAGAGGCAGTGACAGCCCCTAATCTTCCCGTTGCTGCATTAGAGTGAGGCTTCCGACAACTGCACTGGCCACACGAACACCGGCAACATCCAGCAGCATCGCAGTCGGCTGTGGCACCATGCAGGCAAACTGAACGGAGGGGTTGATTTACTTGATTTAAAATCAAGTAAAAATTTGCTTAATTTATTTTGCAAATTAGACTGGGCTAACATAAATTCATTTTAAAATGATACTATAAATGAGAGTAATTGTGTAATTAGCAGCAAATTAATTACAGGGCAGAAGATCCATTTACATGAATCTGAAATAAAAAATTAAAGCTGGGTCTTACATTCCCCTAGCTGACAGATGTCAGGAAGTTGTTGGGGCACAAGTCTCAGTCTGTCTGCCCCAGGAGGAGAAAAGAAACAGCTTTTTGTACAGCTAGGTAGCATCTTCTGTAGCTTACTCAGCTTGGCACTGGAGGCCTCAAATTGGAGTTTCATGGAGACCTTCTCAGGCAGGAAGAATATTCCCTGATGAGAAATCAATTAGGAGAAAAGGCATATGGGGAAGACAATGTCATGAAGAAAATCTGCTGGGGAGAACAACTTTTGAAAAGTGTCAGCAATGGAGAAATGCTTGCCTTAGTCTCTGGGGAGAGTATAAAAGAATATGCCACTGCTGGATGCCAGTGAGAAGAATAATACTGCCAAGGTTCTCCA